>NC_081168.1:5832309-6014809 GCF_012432095.1 Onychostoma macrolepis | reverse complement strand
TCCAGAGCCCTTTTACCGCACTCCACAAAACATTCAATACATCCTGCGGGAAGGGACGCTGGGAATTGAAATACAGGTGATAAATGTCAGTGTACATTTATATCAAAAGATCTCCATGAATTCCCTTCATCTAGCTGTGTGGTGAATAAGAACAAATTAACCTCGATCACCTCGAATAACTTGAAATTGAATGCATCTCTGCTGCTCCAACGCCTGAGGTTTTCAAACAGCAAACACAACAATGTAATCAGCCATTAGAACATACAAGCACAGAACAGTCTGTGCAGGTCTATAACATGACTCTATAGGGCATTAATTAATTTGAATTTAATTTAAGGTTATGTGCTGTGCAAACCGAAAAGACAAAAATCGAAGCGCAGAAAGAATACTAAAAGCAGCGAATCAAAGCCATGTTGTCTTATTTCCAGTATTAGTTTGGTGTCCCTTCAGAGAATGAGTCAAATGCAATCTCACTCACACAGAGACCAGCACCGAATCGAAGAGGACGGCCTCTTTTCCTTCTTAAGTCTTAATTAGTTGTAGCAAAGCCAGATACACTCTGCTCCTTTGAATAGATTCACTCTGGAAGGAGTGAAAAGCATCAAAGATGTAATTTTCCCTCGCGTCAGTTTGGTGGAAGAACAAGAGAAAATCTTACCTCCTCTTTCGCCTCCGAATGATTTTCATTCAGTGTCCACAAAGCCAGTTATTATCTTTATGACACTACTCCATCCAAGCTCACACACCTCATGGATCTCATTAACAATTTATTCATCGATTGACAATTAAACATTGGGGTTTATTAGATCTACGTGAGAAAAAGCGTGATGCTTGTGCTCAGCCGGCAACGTACCGCAGTATCTCCACTATGAGAGGGCATATTGCAGAAAGAAAGGTCAAAGAAGGTCAAATCACTGAGCCTGGGGACATTTTGGTTGACTAAACTGCAATGGAGGGCTCATGGTCCACAGTGGAGGAGTACTGAAATATATATAGCGGATGTATGGATGGATGGGTAAATAAATAAATAAATATTCCCCCCCTTGCAGTCTGTTTCGGAGGAGACGCGTGTGAAATACCCTGGAGGTGAATCTTGACAGTGATGGTCTGCCACCTGAGTTTATTTGTAACATTACTTTACTTCAAAGGATCCTGCTGTTGGATATTGCCATTAAATTGGCTTTCCACTGGCTGATCTTATCATAGCAGTACACTCTTCAATCCATCAACCTTCACATCTGAAACATTTCAGGAGGTAAAATATAGCGTTTGCTTTATGAAAAGGAATTTGAAGAGTGAAGTTCATTGAGCAAAGTTGGTGCTTTTCTTGGACTGACCTGCTAGCCATAGAGTATCCCATTTAATTATACTGCTGCCGAGGGAAAAATATGATCAAGAGACATTATAAAAATGTACAATCACAATCAATGCTTTACAACCATGTCAACCTTAGTAAAAAATAAATGTACTGCACTAAAATATATTTGAAATGCATTTATTTCATGCTATGTATACTATATTAACATATTTATGTACTTCATAAAAATACCCTGTAATTGAACTTTTAGTATACTAAACTGATATACTTAAATTCTGCTAAACTGGAACTACTAATTTTGTAATTAATGCACTTTCATAGTGCAAACGTAATGCTGTCCAACTAAAGATGCCTATGCAAAAGTGGAGACACGTCTCTCTCACATGACAGTGAACGAAATAAAACATAAATCAATGTGTGTTTCTCTGTGTACTTGCGTTCCCATGGAAATGTCATTAGTCATAGATGTTACTGACCGAGAATGCGGCTGACCGAGCTTACTTCACAAATGGCTAGTAGGCTATCATGAACACGGTCACCTGTAGTGTTGTCAAAAATATACATTTTTCGAAACATATCCATAATGAAATATCTAAAACGGTTTCAATACTCTTTTTCCGCAGTTTCTATACTCCGATATTACCAGCAGCACTTTCTCTCTCTCTTCTCTCAAACACAGTGTGATGAGAACATTTATAAACATGTTGTCCAACAAAATGCACATTTCTTAACATTTTTAATTCAAACTGACTTCATAAGGTCAGTCGAATGTTTAAAATAACTTCCTTTTGTGATATGATGTGGCATCTTATCACAGAATCATTATTTTACAGTAGGGGTGTAACGGTATGCGTATCGTGTATCGAACGGTTCACAGGTAGTTCCAAATGGAAGTGATCATCCCTATCCCCTTGGAGTGAGGACTTTGGAGTGCGCATGGCACGTGCGTGTCATTATGTAGTCGTTTGGAATGCACTTGAAGGGAGCGTAATGTTCCCGTGACAACGCAGCACGGTGTGCGTCAGCAGATGTTGCCATGTCAAAAGTCTTTTTATTGTTGTTAGCATAACTGTTGCAAATAAACATACATTTTATATTTTAAAAAGTTTTTAATGCTATATAATATATATAAAACTTTAAAATGTATATTTCTTTATGCGGGTGTCCGTCAGTGAATCTGCTGACGCACACCGTGCTGCATTGTCACGGGAACATCCCAGCTGAAGATAATGAGGAAATTACGCTGCCTTCACCAAGTGCATTCCAAACGACGAAATAATGACACGCACGTGCCCTGTTCACTCCAAAGTCCCCATCTAAGGGGATAGGGATGATCACTTCCATTTGGAACTGCCCGTGAACCGTTCAATACACCATACACGTACCGTTACACCCCTATTTTACAGTATCCTATACTGTAATAAAGGCTATGTCGATTACCATTATATTATAAAGACTTCATTCTTATATTGCCGTGGTGTGTGTTGTCTTCATGTTCAGTCAGTTACAGCGTTTTTATCTTCTTTTTATTGAGCTAGCAAAAGCTGGAAGCCTTTGTCCATATTAGGGATTTCCTGGAATGTTCTATTACATCTGTGAGGCATATGTGGAGTTTACACACAAGGGCGCCCTCTGGCTTACAGTATGAAAGAAACATGCATTACATTACACACACAAAAAAAACAAACAAAAAAAGCCTGCACCATGTGCGTGTAGGACGAAGCACAAAAAGTAGCAAAATGATATTACTGACTGCATGTGTGTTCCTGCCGTGTGTTCTACCTCTGACCGGCTGACACTTATTTTGTGCTTTTGTTTCTATTTATAATCTCCAATTTAGTGATTTTACCCTGCCCTGCTTTTTTATTATGTTAAACGTGCTGTTTATTAAATGTATTTTTAAACCTTTTTGCATGCAATATAGAGCATACAACTCCAAAAGTGAGAGCAAATTGAATAAATTAGCTGTGAATTGTATAGCTGCATAAAAATGTTCAAGTGTTTGTTACCAAATAGTATACTCTTATGGAAATTTCTAATTCCACATTAATAATACTAAATAGACAGACAGACAGATATTAAATATCATTTGATAACATTATTTTAAGGACTAATTCTCACTATTAACTAGTTACTTATTAGCATGCATGCCACTAGCATATTAGCTGTTTTTTTAGCACATAAAGGACATATTAATGCTAGATTCTTAACTCTACCCCATACCTAAACTTAACAACTACCTTACTAACAATTAATAAGCAGCAAATTAGGAGTTTGAGGAAAAGTCGTAGTTAATGGTTTGTTAATAGCGATGTTACGAGTCCTGGGCCTGCTCTTCTGTCTGACTGCCACAAGAGGTCGCCCTGCCATCATATTGACTTTCACACCACACATCACAATGGACTCCAATTCCCATCATCCATTACTGATCACAGCTGTCACCAATCACTCATTGCACTAATCACACGCACACCTGATCCTACGCACACACTGATCACATGCCTTATTTTAACCCTGGACTTTCCTTCCGTCAGTGCCGAGTATTGTATGCATTTATCGCTGCCCTACAGAGCCCCTGTTAGTTTCCCTAGTCTTGTCTTGCCTCGCCTCGCCTCGCCTTGCCTTTGTCGGATTGTGTTTTCCTCTGCGTGGACTATCGCTTACGTCTTGGATTACCTCTCTTGTCTAGCCCCTTTGGATACTGTTCGCGGATCGTCGACCCACGCTTGTCTTGGTTTACTCTTTGTCTCGCCCATGTTATACCTGTTTTCCATTGCTCGACCATGCCTGTAAATAAAAGCTTGCACTTGGATCCGCACATCTCGTCAGCCCTGTTACAAGCGAGAACTGGACCTTAAAATAAAGTGTGACCGTAAATTTAATATATTGGCCCAGAATGTAGCATTAAGATGTTCAAGAGTTACCAAATAGTAAGAGTACTTTATGGAAATGTCTAAATAATACCCCCAGCACTGCAATATGAACCAATCTGTAGGAAACCAGACAGACAGATAAAATTTCACAATATCTTGGTTATACATTGATTTTTAATATTCTATCTGATAACCCTGTTACATAAACATTTAACATGCAATACACTGTATGCATAAATGATTTTACACGAAGTAGATCCTTAAAACTTTATACTATTATTAACATAGCATATGGTAACATTATTTTAATGACCAATTCTCACTATTAACTAATTACTTATTAGCATGCATATCACTAGCATACTGGTTGTTTATTAGTATTTAAAGCACATATTAATGCCTTTTTCTACCTAAACTTGACTAACTAGTAATAAGCAGCAAATTAGGAGTTTATTGTGGGAAAAATCTTAGTTAACAGTGAATGTGTGTTCCCGAATCTAAAGTGCTACTGAAAATGTTTCATAACTACACCAGGTTTGCTTGTAAAGTTTCTCAAGACTATGTAGGTTATTCAACAATGCTCTGCACTGTGTGTATTATAAATATACCTTAAAGAAAGTGTCCACAGTTTGCCCTTTCTTCTTTACACTGAGTCACCAGGCTGTTGTGTGTTTTTCTCTCTGTGAGTGTGTATTAGATCTACAGGAGTTAATCCCTCTGGCCACATGCAGACTGCAGTTGTTTCATTACAGTTAGCAGAACACAAGGCAAAAGGACAGCTTGCGGAACAATTCATCCACGATATGTCTCTGTTCCCGGGTTCATCAGGAGAGAATATCAAAGCCGCTCTCGCTCAGAGAGCCTCTCACAGTCTTTGAGCCTGCCTCTCTCAAACTTGCCCCCCGCCCCTCGGCCCAGTCAAGATGCTGCCTGCCGATTCCACATTCAATAGAAGCCTTAGCCTAGCAAATAAAATACAGCCCTCTTCTTCTCACAGCATTCCCGCACGCCGAATCAAAAGCAATGTCTATATAAAAGAGAATCTGCAAGACATTTAACTAGCAGACATTTTTTAACAATGAGGAGGAAAATTGCCTTCATGCAGAATTCTAAGTAAAAGTATGTGTCATTCAAAAAGGAGGACATGGCAACAAGGCCAAGAGTTGTGTCTAGACTCACTCCTTACACCTAAAATAGGAAAATGATTCTTTTGGACTTGATGTGAAAGAAGGGTATTCATGTGTCGGTTGAACGTAATCATGTTTTACTGGGGGGAAAAACACTCAGTTACACGTTTTGACTACACTGATTGCTAGCAACTATTAGATATTTTCAGTGCTATTAAGCATTGCTGAATGAACTGAGGGGTTGATTCCCTGTGCTTGACTGCTTAACTGAAATACACCTTGGGATAATTGCAGTGGAAGTGTATGGGAGTAGCATATTGAGGTTGTGCGGTGCCCTACAGCCTATTTATAGATGTGCAGCGAACTGCGATATGAGAGCGAGGTGAACGTGTGGTTACTTGTGTACCCATGTGGATGTTCGCATACAGCAGTGGAGGAGAGGGGGAGTGCGTGTGGGTATGTGTGAATGCATCTTTGTGTGTTTGTGAAAAAATTAGTGCCTGGTCTGTTCACGCACAAGGTCACATCATCTTTTCATTCTTTCTGTTTTGTTGGGGTGGTCTTAATAGACAAGTAAGAAGGCAAATTATATGAATGACATCTACAGCTCTCTTATTTTGTTTTGAAAAATCGATGAAATCAATTTATTCTTGTAAGAGCTGCAAGGCCATGCTGTACTCCTCAAAGCAACTTACATGCAGTTAAATTTACTGTATGGTGTTTCTCTTAAACAGATTTGGACCTATAATACTGATGACTCATCCTGCACTGCACAGATTGTTGTCCAATCAAATGCTCTGTAGAATGAGAATGTCCCAACACTGACTAGCAATAAGTTGAAAAACAGGCTTATGACTTAAAACAAAAGGCTATGGAGTTCTACATTACCTGCCCACTTTTTCAAAGGCCTTTTTTTTCGGAAGTATTTTTCCCTTCAGGATTAAAAAAAAAAAAGGTCTTTGTCAAATAATTACAAGCCCCAAACCAAACTAACTAGCTACGAGGTAAATCACAACATTAAAGACTTTGGTTTGAAGCAAATATATACTTGAAATTGAAACAAAGAGACAAGACCAAATGTTTGTGTATTCATCAATAATGGGAACTACAATCCCATGAAGCATTGCAAAATATATATGAAGAGTTCATTTGCAAAAACAGATAACTACGTTTTTTACAATTTTCAAAAATCTTGTTTCTCCATTGTGCATTTTTACTATTTAAAATAACTGTTTTCTATTTGAATATATTTTAAAATGTAATTTATTCCTGTGACCAAAGCTGAATTTTCAGCACCATTACTCCAGCATCATTACTCCAGTCCCATCTTTTGTAACATTATAAATGTCTTTATCATCATTTTTGATCAATTTAAAGCGTCCTTTCTGCATTCACAAGTGCTTATAGACCTTTAACAATTTATACAAGATTAAAGTTTTGAAAAACTCCCATAGAAAGGTTTCATTCATTTACTCTTCACCCACTAATATGATTTTTGTTCTTCCTCTCAATTACAAAACACCATCTTGACTGTTCTCCATGCTCTTTTACCTGGAGTCTCCTGGTAATAAATTAAAACAACTGCTCATACAATTCTGGCTTCTTGATTAGAACCGAGTGGAATGTGAAAAAAGTATTCCAGTGTAAAAGATTTTATTTGAGAACTGGAAATTCAAAGCATCTTTTTAGAGAGAATATCTGCTTGAATGACCCAGAGGCCTCTGGCTTGACGCATAATGACAGAGGAATCCTGAAGCATGTCCGTAAATTATATTGCACCATGGAAGATAAATCAAATGTAGGCTGACTGAGCAAACACACATTTCTCTGCTGCCAAGGTGATGGCAGATAAAGCAATGCATTAAATCATTTTCAGACTGAAAGCCACGCATTGGTGTTTAAACCACTGATTAGCAATACCTTGAATTTTCTAAGATAAACAGATGATCTGACTGAACGAAGATGAAGTGATTCATCTAAGCCTTTAATTTTCTCATCATGCCGATCAGGACTGAACTGGGCTCTTAAAAACTGCACTTATGAGAAACACTTTCAGAAGTGGAAATACAGAGTTATAGGACCAGATCTCCATAAGCCACCTATAAGATCTGAAGGAATAATGGAATAAACAGACAGCAGGTTCAGTGCTTAACATCCACACAGTGAGGCTGAACAAAAGTTAAGAAACCAGCAACACATTATCACAAGACAACCATATCTCCATTTTGCATTATACTGTAGTCAACACCCAATTATTAAACGCCTTACAACCTTAATTACAATTCCAATGGTTTAAAGGCGCATTCTGTAGTTAACTATGACTCGTTCATGAACACAAATCTGGATACTAGCAAAGGTCTTAATCTACTAAACATTGGGTTACTGATGACTCAATTACCTGCAACACAATTACTAGGATGTGCATTAAAACGCAGGTGGTATTTAATCAACAACATCGCTGCATAACCCCATCGTCCATCTTCATTTCAGCTGTTAAAAAGTACAGTGCCAATATAAAATATGCATTTGTCCTACATATTTGTTGCATTAAGCTAAAAAGATAATGAGTAAATGTCTTATGAGTAAAATATCTCTGAAGTATATTCATATTCACAATTTTGAGCACTCCAGGCTGATTAAGAACATGAAATTATCCAGCCATGGCTTCCTGTTTCACAGAAATATAAATAGGAGGGAAAACAAAGCCCAAATTCCCTTAATAATCCATCACAATGAGAAAAACCAAAGAATATATTTCGAATGTGCAGCAAAAGATACTTGAGCTTCACAAATTAGTGAAGTGGCTTTAAGAAAAGAGCTAGAGAATTGCAGAAAATAGTTGAGTCTCGGGGTCAGAAAACCTTAAAAATCCACATGTTGTTTGGGAGGGTTTCAAGAACAATTCTCCTAGCTCATCCAAAAACAAACTCCAGCATATTCAGTTATCAGACATGATTTGAACTTCAAATGGGACTGGCTTCTATGGTCAGATGAAACAAAAAAATGAGCTTTTTAGCAGCAAACACTCAAGATGGGTTTGGTGAACACAGGGATAACTGTGACTGACTCTGTTAGAAATCTTATAATGGGCCATGTTTGGATCTTCCAACCGTACAATAATCCAAACACAAACCTAAAAAACAACACAAAAATGGGTCCCTGAGCACAAAATCAAGCTTCTGCTGGCCATTCCAGTCCTCTGACCTGAACCCTATAGAAAATGAGTGGTGAACTGAAGAGAAGAAGCACCAACATGGAGCTGGGAATCTAAGGGGTCTGGAGTGATTCTGGATAAAGGAATGGTCTCTGATCTCTTGTCAGGTGTTCTCTAACCTCATCAGGCATTATAGGAGAACATTTAGAGCTGTTAAACTGACAAATGGAGGTTTCAAAAAGTATTGAATAAAAGGGTGCCGCTAATTGTGGCCAATGTGTATTAGAGAAAAACATTTATTTCATAATGATATTCCCCCCCCCCCCCATTTTAAATTCTTATTATCCAATGAAAGGTTAGATTTTTGTGAATTGTTTAAATAAAAGATCAAAAGGATTAACAATGCAGATTAACTTTCACAGCCTTCTTTGATCATATTTACCAAGGGTGCCGATATTTTTGGCCATGACTGTAAATATAAATATATCAAGGGAACAAGTATTAATCCAGTGCTAATTCCAATTTAATAGCTATAAAAAGTTTTTTCCATCTAATAATTACATTTTACTTAAGATTTATTTCAATTACTGAAAATTACCTTTAATAGTATTAGTTTTAATTAACAATAACACTGGTCTTTATGCATTCACTGGATTTTTGCAGTGCGTCCTGGAAACTTCTAGTTATACATGAGTGCACCAGAATGATTTTGGAAATGGGACAGACTTATAATTTGCTGGATCCCAGTGCAGTGCATATTACTAAACTAGCATTGGGACTGAGAAACACACGATAATTCTGACATTTTAGCAACAAGTAAAATGCTCAAAGAAAAGATGAAATTCTGCCCATTCGCTTATAAGTAACCGCAGACTTCTTTGACTTAATTGACTCTCCTTGAAGGTATATGCTGAGTGAAATGAAATGAAAGCAACTGTTCATGCAATGTTAATACTTAACTTTCCCCCCATGGGTACAATTAGTTCATGAACAAAAGAAACAACTGCATTATTCAAACGATTTGAAAGGTTAAAACAATTAATTAGATATCAAGCCCTGTGGTCACAGCCAAACAAAAGTAAAGACAATCCTTGATGCCAGATACGATGGTCTGTGTGAAAACAAAGACCCTGCGCAAGATAAGATGGCTCTGTAGTCTGAGAATGACTGTGTGTTTCAAAGCAATGCAGAAGGCAATCATTTGAGCTGGTGCGCTACTGTGGCTATTGATAATAAACTTAACAGTATTGATATACACTCGTGTTCATGGAAATTAACCCCTATGATGTCCTGAAATCCTTTACCTAATTTGGCGTTTCCAGTCAAAACAGACCGCCATTTTAAAAAATTGCTTGTAAATCTCGCATTATGCTATAATGTTACCAAATCTTGAATTTTATTTTATTTTTGTCACACGCTTCACTTGGCAGCACTAAAACCGGCAGTGCATATACTTGTGTGCCAGCAACCCGCCAATAAAAAAGATTGCTGATTTTAGGTTGAAAAATGTTGGGGGAAAAAAGCTTTGTATTTTTAAGTGTACTATAGTGTCAGTCCTGTCTTGTGTTCCCCCTCCTCTCGTGCCCATATTTGGTTGTTACTGTTCCTGTGATTATTAGTTGATTAGTCCCCAGCCATGTTTGATTGTTCCCCACCTGTTTGAGTAATCCTCGTTTGATTTCGTTCTGTTTATAAGCCCTGTGTTTCCCTGTCTCCGTGTCAGCTGTTATACGTCAATCCTGGTTCCTGTGATCCCTACGTTTGTGTTTGTCATTAATGTCTTGGTTCCTGAGTTCCTCGTCTCCTCGCTTCCCGGCCCCCGACAACCCGTGACAGAACAGCTAACCGAAACAAACTTGATGACGGCTGAGGATAGGCTGTGGGGTTTGAGGCAGGCCAGTCGGAGGTTGGAGCGGTATGTGGAGGATTTCTGTGAGCTAGTTCACCAGCTGAGCTGGCACGATGCCGGTCTTGGTGCGTGCTTTCTGCTGGGGCTGGACGACGAGATGATCCGTTGCGATCTTCCTGTCTCGGAATTTCCCCTGATCGAACTGATTAATCTCGTGCTCTTTTTAAATAGTTCTGAATTCTAAGTAAGTAAATTCTAAGAAACTTCCTAAACCTCATCGTCCAGTCCACTCAGAAGCACGCCGCGTCGCACCAGCTCATCTCATGCCCAGAACCCCCACATACCGCGGCAACGGCTCGGACCGCCAGCCCGACCCCAAATACCTCCGTGTCCTCCATAGCTCCACCCTCGTCCTCAGCCATAATCACCCGCCGCCGCTGTTCGCGGCCCACGAAAGCCCGCCGCCGCTGTTCGCGGCCCACGAAAGCCCGCCGCCGCTGTTCGCGGCCCACGAAAGCCCGCCGCCATCCGCGGCTCCCTTTCCCCAGCCGCCGTTCACGGCCCACGAAAGCCCGCCGCCATCCGCGGCTCCCTTTCCCCAGCCGCCGTTCACGGCCGCCGCAAGCCCGCCGCCGTCCGCGGCCGTCCGCGGCCGTCCGCGGCTCCCTCTCACCAGCCGCTGTTCACGGCCAACGCAAGCCCGCCGCCGCTGTTCGCGGCCCACGAAAGTCCGCCGCGGTCCGCGGCGCCCTTTCACCAGCCGTCATTGTCAGCTCACAAAGGCCAGCCACGGTCCACGGCTCTCCCTAGCCCGCCGTCAGCGGGGAAGGTCACGCCGCCGTTCGCGGTCCAGGCAAGCCCGCTGGCAGAGAGTGCGGCAAGCCCGTCGGCAGAGAGTGTGGCAAGCCCGCCAGTGCCTGCCCCTCGCAAGTGCCCGCCAGGGCCTGCTCCTCCAGAGTCTCCACTGGTCCCGTCCAGCTCAGCGCTGCCAGAGCGCCCCCAGTGCCTGCGCCACGGCGCCCCAAGAGTCTCCGCTGGTCCTGTCCAGCTCCGCTGCCAGAGCGCCCCCAGTGCCTGCGCCACGGCGCCCCAAGAGTCTCCGCTGGTCCCGTCCAGCTCAGCGCTGCCAGAGCGCCCCCAGTGCCTGCGCCACGAAGGCGCCTCCCAAGAGCCTGTGCTTCCAGAGTGCCCCCAGTGCCTGCGCCACGGCGCTCCCAAGAGTCTCCACTGGTCCCGTCCAGCTCTCTGTCGTTCCCGCTGGTCCCGTCCAGCACCGCACTTCCAGAGTGCCCCCCAGTGCCTGCGCCACGAAGGCGCTCCCAAGAGCCTGTGCTTCCAGAGTGCCCCCCAGTGCCTGCGCCACGAAGGCACCCCCAAGAGTCTCCGCTGGTCCCGTCCAGCTCCGCGCTGCCAGAGTGCCACCTAGTGCCTGCGCCACGAAGGCACTCTCAAGAGTCTCCGCTGGTCCCGTCCAGCTCCGCGCTGCCAGAGCGCCCCCCAGTGCCTGCGCCACGAAGGTGCCCCCAAGAATCTCCACTGGTCCCGTCCAGCTCCGCGCTGCCAGAGCGCCCCCCAGTGCCTGCGTCCTGAAGGTGCTCCCAAGAGCCTGTGCTTCCAGAGCGCCTCCCACTGCCTGCGCCACGAAGGCGCCCCCAAGAGTCTCCGCTGGTCCTGTCCAGCTCCGCGCTGCCAGAGCGCCCCCTAGTGCCTGCGCCACGAAGGCGCTCCCAAGAGTCTCCGCTGGTCCCGTCCAGCTCCACGCTGCCAGAGCGCCCCCCAGTGCCTGCGCCACGAAGGTGCCCCCAAGAATCTCCGCTGGTCCCGTCCAGCTCCCCGCTGCCAGAGGGCCCCCCAGTGCCTGCGCCATGAAGGCGCTCCCAAGAGTCCGCTTCCCGAGGGCCGAGGTCTTGGAGGCAGATCCGCTGGACTCCCCTGATCCGCCATGGCATCCCGAGTCCCCTGATCCACCATGGCTCCCGGAACGGGCGCCGCCCTGGAGGCCGTCTATGATGTCTCCTGGTCCCTAGAGGCCTCCAGAGTGCCCACCCCCCCTCCCCGTTGGATGTTGCTAGGCGCGGGACGCACCTTCTGGGAGGGGGGAGTAATGTCAGTCCTGTCTTGTGTTTCCCCTCTCGTGCCCATATTTGGTTGTTCCTGTGATTATTAGTTGATTAGTCCCCAGCCATGTTTGATTGTTCCCCACCTGTTTGAGTTCTCCTCGTTTGATTTCATTCTGTTTATAAGCCCTGTGTTTCCCTGTCTCTGTGTCAGCTGTTATACGTCAATCCTGGTTCCTGTGATCCCTACGTTTGTGTTTGTCATTAAAGTCCTGGTTCCTTGAGTTCCTCTTCTCCTCGCTTCCCTGACTCCGACAACCCGTGACATATAGAATAAATA
This sequence comes from Onychostoma macrolepis, assembly GCF_012432095.1. Taxonomy (NCBI): domain Eukaryota; kingdom Metazoa; phylum Chordata; class Actinopteri; order Cypriniformes; family Cyprinidae; genus Onychostoma; species Onychostoma macrolepis. The sequence continues at coordinate 6,002,091 of NC_081168.1, read as the reverse complement.
TTTTTATTTAATACTCATTTTTATTGTAAAATATAATAGTATTATCTCTATTTTTTGTTTATTTTATTTGCAAAATAAACTAAACTAAAAGTGCAAAAATACTATTAATACTATTATTAGTTATTTTATTTTTTATAGTTATATTTAATGGCTCACCCTATCTCCAGGTGCTCTTACGAGAACCAGACTGAAAAATGGACAATAAGTTCCTGATAAATAAAATAATCCATGCACGTGAGGGTTTAGGAGAATCAGAACACAAATACACAAAAAAAAAATACAATAAAAAATAAATAAATAAATACAATTTCAAGTAATATTATTGGAGCACATTTAACTAGAAAATTATATTTCAGTCTTTAAAATTCTCCCTTTTCAGTTAGTGTATTAATTGTGATAGTTACTAATAATTTCTTAGTTTGTACACCTTTTTCAGTGTATTTTATTTTTTAGCATGTATATGTTTCTATTTCAAATCTAAAAGCCTACAAACGTTAGAGTTGTTTGTCTGGCAAACAACTGGCACAGGCAGGGACATCACGGTTATTTTGTGAGTATCAAATTGGACACGGCTGTCAATTTAGATTTGTTTAAAGTTTTGTTTCATACGAATGCAGATCAAGCATATCTGCCTCACATTGGCTGCTGTGTAGATGCAGTGGCTCATTTACCTACAGCAGGCGATAGGTGCGTGCCAATGTAGAGATAAGCAATAATCGGCGGGAACAGATTGGAGAGGCTTATTAATGTGCAGGAGGTGGTCAGACCCATCCATTTTTCATTAGACCCACTACATGAGTGACATTTTCAAGTTAAGAATTTGAGTCATTGCGAGGAGTGACATTTCATCCCTACATCCACAGTTCATTGGCTAGGTTCAGGCACTACAAAAATGTACCCACAATGCACCACTTCATACTAGGATCTCTGACAGGCCTCGCAAATGTAAGAAAACTAGAAAATACTATTACTTGACATCGCCCGAGGCACTGCATATTTAAACAAATCATTCCCAGTCTGTTCCACACAAGTAACAAGAGCTATGAATGCATGCACAATATGGTATTTTTAGTCACAGATATGATTGAGCGATAGCTGTCTGTGAATGTGATGTCTGTAATATTTAAAATGCTACATTGCCTATTACTGCTAGAAACAATCTAATCAGATTTCCCTGTTTTGAAATAAAACATCTTGAAATAAATAGCTTAAAAAATTGTTTTTTCCCCACACGTGAAACTACATTAGGTTTACTGTTCCCTCTTTAAATCAAAAGTGCCTCTGCAATATTTATTTATAGCTTTTTTTCAGGACATGGGCAAGGTAATGTGTACACGTATTGTATCGCAAAGAGAAAATTAAATGATCGATACACACAAATAAGAGAAATCTTCTGGAGAGTACTCCATCATTCTTTGTATTAACTGGGCTCAGCTGTGGATGCCCTGTATTGACATGCTTAATGTTCATGTATTGGCTCTGATCTATGGACTTGTCCTGAGAGAAACAAGCTTTCTCTATCTGTGTTAGTAAAGGCGCTCTGGGTAAGAGGCAAGACTTATCTTAATGTTCTTGTGAAGCTGTAACAATGTTATCAAAGCCACACGAGAATAAAATGGTGATTCTTCAGTTGGACGCTTCCAATTTTTTTTTCATTTGTTCAGTTGATATCCAAGTAGTCTTTGTGTTTGCTTTGTTACATTATGATTAGCACAGGCCATTTAGAGGCATACAGCTAATCTGCCTCTGACACAAGTTAAAAACAACAGTTCTGTCTCATAAGTTTGACTGTGGGGTGTCTTAATGCAAAGTTCCTGCAAACAAATATTGATGGATTTTATATGAACCAACACAAACACTGTTTTAAAGAATACCAAAAAGAAGCCCATAAGATCCAAAATGAACCTGACCCATCAAATAAAATAAGTTTTTATAATAACAACAAAATGCAGCATTATTATTAAAACAACATAACTTATAATATTATTACTATTATTAAAATTACTACTATTAGTATTACTACTAGTAGTAGTATGAAGAAAAAGAAGCTGCAAAAGAAGCAACAGATGAAAAAAAAGTATGAAAAAGAATAAGCAGAAGAAGATGCAGAACAGAAGTAGAAGACAATGAAGATGATGACGATGGCGAAGAAGCAGATGAAGAATATGAAGATGAACATGAAAATGAAGACGAAGAAGACGGAGAAGACGAAGATGCAGAAGCAGCTGCAGAGGAGGAGGAGGAAGAAGAAGATGACGAAAACGAAGACAATGACAAAGAAGACGAAGATGATGATGATGGAGAATAAATGTCAAAAGCTATGTAAACATATTTTAGCTCATGTAGGTATGGCTTTTCAACAATTTCTAAACAAACTATAACTGAAGATTTGTTTTTATAATACACTGCAAAAGAAAAAAAAAAGAATGCATTTACATTGCTCTGATATAGATTGTATGGTGATATTGTGTGTCTTTCTATGTGTATTTTCAGCTTGCATATGCAAAGTGGAACTGACAAGTTACTGGATTGCATGCCATGTTAAAATCATTACTGCTATGTGAGGTATCGTATTAGATGTGGCATGAAGAAAATTAACCTCAAGGCAATGCAGTTTGAACCGATAAAATGTTGAATGTCATATGTTCTATACAGACCCATCTGAGGTAAATACTATTCTGGGGCATGCAATGACTAAAGGCAGGGAGTGGGGGGTGGAGGGGGGATACAAAAAGACAAAATGAAAATCCTTGCAGGTTCACTCATGGTATCACAATCTATTGTGTTAACTCTGATGTCAATGTTTCATAATCCATTAGATATAGTAGAATAATATTAAGAATGTCTGTTCAAACCGAGAGAAATGCTTTAAAAAAAAAAGGATTGTGCCTAACTTCCATTATGAAAGAGCAATGCACATCTGGTCATGATAAAGATCAGAGTGTTATATTACTAATGATTATGTGACTACATTATGTGCAACATGAAACTAAAGGTTACAGTGAAGTTGCATCACAGCTCTCTGTCAGTTGAGAGCCTACAGTGTCTAAGCCACACCAAAGTTTCATGCTGAGCTTGACAGTCAATCTGGTGCAATTATTTGGCAGAAGGTCTTTTAGTTGGACAGAGAATTCAATTTAAAACAAGTGATTCTAAAATACGCTCAATCTGGAGATATAAATATTACAGATCCTTTATTTTTCTGTCATATTTAAGACAAACTTCCATGCTTTGGCATTAGTGTGAAAATCATAAGTCTAAAAATAATTAACAAAGGAACTGAATTACTGTTTATTATTAAATAATCACTTTTAATAGGAAAAAAATAAAAATAAATACATGATTAATATATATATATATTAACGCGTTAACGCATGCGATTAATCAAAAAAATTTAACACGCAAATTAATCGTTTGATAAGGTTTGACCCCAACTTCTTCCCGTCATCGCAGCGCGGAAGGTTATCTATCATTGTGTGATGAGGATACAGCGAACCAGTGTTGCCAGGGTAACGGCACAAGTGGGCTATTTTGAAAATACAGTCGTGGGAAAAAATTACATGCTACTTTTATAATGTACCGCAGCCGCCCAAAGTGTATATAGACAAATCAAAATTAAAATAGATCCTTTTACTAATGTGTATTATACTTGGAATGTATCCCTGGCAACTTAAGAACGGAGAGGCGGTAACATCACAAACAACGTGAGTTTCAGCCAGAGCAGCAGAAATAAACATGTCAATAGCCACTATAGATTATATAAGATAATAAACACACGATTACAATAGGATATTTGTATGTGATTTTCTGGAGTGAATGTGTACATCTGAAATGCTCATTTGTGCAGTGATATAAAAGGCTATAAATAGCATATTTTAACAACAGTAAACGACCAAATTCCACATGTGATCGCAAAAGGAAGTTATTACAAACACTCGATGGTAGTTTGAAGTGAGTTCTGAGTAAAAGTGTACTATTAATCTCATAAATTGTCTTAAGTAGCATGATGCTAATGTTAGCTCTAATGCACTTGCAGAACAGGTCCAATTCTTCTTCATAATGCATTTGGTCATAATAGCCCCTTTCCCACCGCTTTAGTTCCAGAACTAAAAGTACAGTATTAAAGTACTGGGACGATTTTGCACAAACTATTTCCCAGTACCATTTAAAGGGTTGCATTCGCACCCACAGTGGGTACTAAGAAATGACGTAAGCTGGTTTGACAGCGACGTCATTTGTGCGCGGCGTTCAACAACGAAAACAAACAACGTTAACAACAGGAGGATGGAGGACGCTGTGATAGGAGCTGTGTTTTTGTTGTGTCTTGCGGGGTTCACAATAATGGACATGGAATGTCGATGTATACGTCAAGCGATTGAAAGATCGGAAAGGAGTTCAAAATGTTCAAAAGTGCCTGCACTTCAGCGTCCGTCCGTCCGTCCGTCCATCTATCGCTGTTGATGCAGTGTTTACACAGTATGTGTTTGCACAGCGTTTTAAATCATGGCGGGTGAGGGCGTTTTCGTAGGTGTTTAGCCAATCAGCATACACTTATGTCACGATAGTTGCTATGGAACTGTTTTAGACCCTACTCTGAAGTAGGAGCTAATTAGTAGGTGCAAACACGCCAAAAAGTGGGTAGTTCCAAAATTAGTTTGGGTACTATGAAAAGGTTCCTGCAGTGCGAAAGGGCCTTATACTTCACGTAAGGTCGCAAGAAAATGTTTTGTTGTATTTATTTAGAAATACTTTTGATAATAGTTGGGTAAATGTATACTTGGATAATTGCTGAATAAAAACAAAAGAATAATGATAAAAGAATAATTTGGCGGAAGTGTGAAAGGTTCTCTTTCCTTGAACTAGTTTCATGCATTTCTTTATTTCAACACATTTACAGGTAAATCCTAGTATTTTAAATTTGTGATTAATCATGATAATCGATTGACAGCACTAATATATAGACACACACACACACTATATACATATACATAATATACACATACACGATATGATAAATAACGGTTTTCTGTATGAATTTATTTAAAAATATATATATATTTCTGTGATGTAAAGCGTAATTTTCAGCATCATTACTTGAGTCTTCAGTGTCACATGATCCTTCAGAAATCATTCTAATATGCTGATTTGGTACTCAATTGCTATTGATTATTACTGGTTCTTAATTGTTAATAATGGCTCGTTATCAATGTAGAAAGTTGTTTTTGCAGCTATTTTTTTATTTATTCTTTTTTTGTGGAAAACATGACTTTTTCAGGATCCTTTGATGAAGTTTTGCAGAATTATAAACATCTCTACAGTCACTTTTCATAAATTTAATGCATCCTTGCTATACATCTCTAATGAAAAACAAAAAACAAAAAATTGAAACAAACAAACAAAAAAGGTATCTCACAGTGTTATTAAATAACAAATATTAATAAAAGAGTTGGAAGGACGTGGGGAAAATAAATAATCACATTTTCTTTCTATGTGAACACACTCAAATAACGTCTGACGCTTCTGACATTACAAAAGTATACATGACTTCACCTCTTCATTTCTGTTGTATCTTGTTGTCATGGACAGACCATGTACAGATAAAGAACATGTGGGGGAAAGGCAGAGATGGTGCTGCTTGACTAAACACATCTCCTCCAGCAGCGCTGTGTAAGCTAACTGAGATCATGTGATTCACACAATCCACTACAACTCCATCCAGAGCGTTCGCCCAGCGGAGTCGTTACACTGTCTGGTACCACGGGATGGTGAATATTCCACCAAAAAAGTGCACAGATTGCTGCGCCAGACCACGGAGCAGGCCTTGTCACCTTGTGCAGGGTGCAGAAAGCAGAATTGGGAGGGTAAAAATGAGAAGTGACAGGATATTGATTTGCTTATCGCCACACTGCAGACACACAGGAGTGGAGGGTGAGTGGGAGGTTGGTTATCAGTCGTCCACGTCTGATAGAAAGAGAGAAAGTGAGAGAGAGAGAGAGTGAGAGGAGAGAAAGAAAGATTTCTCAACTGATTGGTTTGCCTCATTTTGGACTCGACTTTCGGTGTGTGTAGTGCTGACAGGCGTGCACTTTTACAGTAAATGAAAGTAAGCTTTCTGATGTGATAGGATTATGCGCTTATATAGAGCAGATTGAAAATAAAAGAACGCTATCAACTTCTTTTGTGGATTTGGCAGAATTAATTAGGTGGTTTTCGTGAAAAAAAGCGGATGGCTTTCGAGAATATACTTTCGAAACCTGCTGAAAAAGGTACAAAAGAAGAATACAATTTCAGCAACGAAAGAGGGCAAGCACAGTCCATCTAGGTCAGCTGCTCTTTATTCAGCCAAACTTAATCTGCATGCTTTAAAACGCCTTTAGCCTATCGCTTCTTGGATCAAACAGAAACTTGGCATAACAATGAGGCCAAGAAAAGAGACCCGGCTATCGCTCTAGGTATTTTCTGTAATCAACATGTAATGGAAAAACGAAAAAAAGTATTAGATCAATATTTAGCCTGTCCATTGACTGCTGCACAGCCATCGAGCTGTTTTGCATGTGCTGTTCATGAATTCAGCCAAAACAGGCCGTATGTCGAGAACGCGATATTACCTCTACAGGTGCTACAGTACGTTGATGAGAATGAGGTAGATTACGTATGACGGCCCACTTAAAATGCAGCTCTATGTCAAGAGGTACAGCATGTGAATGGGGTACAACAGGAACTCATTTCCCAGTCTTTTCCACATGGAGTCCCTGGGCTCCTCACGTTCATTTTCACTTCCCATTTGTTTGATAACAAATAGAGGTTCAAAGCCCAGATGGGAAACGGCACCATTAATGAAATCTCTCCTGCATGAGACTTGGGTCGTCTCTGAAGGTGCTTGCGGTCAGGTCATGATAGATCTCGACATTGGTATGCTACAGGAGCTCCTGGCTCTTCCCAGCACTTGTCAAAATAAAGTTGGATTTGTGCGAAACGAAAAGGAGCCCTCTTCCGTAAAGCGAGGTGATTAACTGACAGAGGTTGCTTTTTTCATTAGGATCATTATGATGAAAGTGCATTCATTAATGATTCTTACAAATCCTGTGATTTTCAGGGGAGAAATGGACAAGTCAGCTATATACGTGAATATATATGAATACGATTATTTGCAGAAGTGAAGCAGGCCTTGAGGCTTCTTTCAGTTCTGACTGAACAATCCTATTCAAAAAGTATATTTACCATGTTCTGCAAGGACAATTTCATTCTGCCCACAGTAGTACATACATTGAAATTACAATTCAGTGTTGAACTATAAAGAAATGGCTTGAAAGCAAATCTAGAAATTTCCATAAAAGCAAAGCGATATTTCATCCTCTTCCTGTCTGAAAGATTAAATAAAAACACGCCCCCGCTGGTGGATATTGTAACTACACCTCATGGTTCTAAAAAGCAACTTTCGTCATTGACAACTTAAAGTTAGCTGTGTATAATGACTACTTTTTTTAGGGGCAGGCAACATAAGCTATGTTCACACTGCAGTATAATGTGGCCCAAATTCAATTTCTCCCCCATCAAGTGACTTTCTCACTCCCCAGAAACTACATTTAAATCATGATTTGTCCCACTTTCATACACTACCAACGTGACTTACGTGTGAAGTGCTCATGTGCTTTATACATCATTCATTCACCGTTGTGCTTCACTTCCATTAGCGCAGTGTATGTTTCCACAATAAAATACTAATACTGTAATTTTGCAGTCTCTTTGTTCTCATTATCTGATGTGCAATTTCATGCTGGACTCCAATGAACATCAGGTTTGCAACAATAGCATTTGTTTAACCCCATGCGGATCAATTTGAAAGCAAATTTTGGGCCGTATTCAGCTGTGTAGAATGGCGCCATATAAATCACAAACAGTAAATTTTATTATGGGGCACTTTTAAAAACTGCTTGATTTTTTTTAGGGCTTTTAAAGCATAAAATACTTTACATTGCCTTATGTCTGCTGCCTCTAACGTCACCCTTCAGAGTAGTCTCTGGTGGATTGTTTAGGACTTTCTTGTGGTGGCATTAGCCAACCAGTAACGTTCTTGGACGTACCACACACACAGTTTGATATTAGAAACACTTCATCTGAGTGAAGTATTTAAAAGGATAATCAAGACAAATTCCCAAACCACATATTTTTTCTCTCTAAATCCTCTTCAAACAGAACATAAATGCTCTTCATGTCATGTAGGCCCTTAACCTTGCAGAATGTATGTGAGTACCTGTCATCACTGAAGAGAGCTCTAAATTTTGCTCACTATGATGAACACCAAGTACTTCACATTACAAAATCTGCAACACTGATCAAGCTAAATATTTATATGCATAACGTATGTACACAGAGCGGTCCTCGACACATCTTAAGCATCTCCTGCTCTTTAGAGAAAATTCTTCGCAAGGCCTCTGAACTGTAGCTGCGAAGTTTGTGTTCTAACAAGGTTAATCTTCAGTATCTTTGTCATTGAGACAATAGAGTTGTCAGCCTATTTAAAAAAAGCCTAAATTGATCCCTTAACAATTCTGTTAATAGAAAGATCTCAGGGACACAAGGGAGAGATAGAGGGAAAAAAGAGGGCTGATTAAATCGTCTTCATTTACTTAACTTGCAGCTAATAATACAATTAGAACATCTCCAGGCAAGAGTATTGTAGGGTTAAAATGGGTGCTGTGGAAAATGAGTCCCTCGGATTAATGGGAGGAAATGAAGACACCCACACATGAATGCTGTCCATTCCACCAATTCATCACTTCCATCCTCATTGAAGCCACTCGGTTATTACAGAGGAAGTCTTTATCACCACGCTACTTATTTCATTTCACCCTTCACAGGGGGCATTTGCTCACCGACGCGGACCTCTTCGGATCTGACAAAAAAGCCATTTGAACCGTCCCGTGCCCCCCTTCTGCCACCCATCCCCATTACCATAAACCCACTCAGTCATGATAACCATTAATGCAGCGTCTTATTAAAAACCTATCAATACACATGCTGCCATTGCGCTAATGGGCAGGAATTCCTCTCCGTTAGGTCCGGGCTTGCGTTTCCTCTCCGGGCTAATGAGAGCCATCCCTCAGCATCTCTTTGAGCTAAATCACCTTTATTTGTATCTGCCTACTCGTACGGCTGGTAATTTATAGAAGTGTGCACAATGGGAGATGCATTAGAGCTGGCCTGGGGGGGCACGCTTACAGGGTGATTCAGTTCGGCACTGGACTCGTGGCGAGCTGTTAATTGTTCTTCGTCGGAGCTCCAGTGATAAAGGAGAAGGAGTCGCTGATGCGACCGCTGATGAGGTTTTATTTCGCCCCAGTTTATTTCCAACGCCATGTCAAAGGGAGGACGCCCCTCCTAGAAGTTTGCCCTCTAACTCGAGGGAGGAATTGAATATTGCTCTATCCGTCGGAGCATTTTACGGCTTCTGCTCGCCAGCCGTGAGAAATGTGGGGGTGTATTTACACTGGCGTTTACAGTGCGAGACAGAAGCGAGGCTCATCCTCCATAAACTTTGCCAGGAGTCAGCGAGGCTAAATGGTGAAGTCTAAAAGATGTCGGAGATAGAAACTCGAAAGCGACATTAGGAAACCTAGGGACACGGCTAAACTGCATATTCTGCCTTAAAGGTTGGATTATTGATCGAGTTCAATGTGTTGTTTGGGAAAAAAGATTCATATCCGTTGTTGTCATGGACATCAGGGGTGATGGAGGGAAATAGTATTGTATTCCGTCTTGCCACATTTTTCACAAATAACTACGACTTGTCATCCTTATTATTGTGATTTCACAAAATAACAACAAAAGCACTTGTCCATGTAAGTGGTTACAGTAATGGCAAATAAGTGGAGCTCTCACTTAAACTGTCAACAATGGGCAACCAAATAGCGCTGCAATCTGAAAAAGAGCCTGACAACAGTCTGCAGCCAAAAGGAGCCATGCACAAACAAGACGCGTTTCAACTACTCCGCTTGATTGCCTCTTGAGCGTCGGACCCCGTAGATGGTGACGTACAGATCCTGGTGAATCCGTGCACGCCGTCCCCTGAGATCCTCATAATGGCTGTCGCAAAACAAGGCAATAATGTCTCATGCAATCATAATCATGATCCACCTTGGGAACGCTACGAGCCGGCGGTGAGGAAAAGCTCCTGCCAAGCATGAAAACTACATAAATACACTTTGAGGAGTTGTAGGGAAGGTGTAGATCTGGAGCGGTGCCAGTCACATATCCAAGGCAACAAAAATCATTGGCATGCTGAGTCAGGTGCCAACACACATACATTATACATCTGCTCTGTCTGTGCCGGGGCTCTGCACACTGCATTTTAGATTATGCTTGCTCATGAACACTTGTGCAATGCATGAAAACAAAAATCATGTGCTCTTATGTCCAAGCAAATGCTTCTGAGGGAAAACCTGAAAATACTTTAAATAGATGTTCATTTGACTTCTTAACAAAAGGAATGATTTGGGATGGTTAGTCCTAAAGCTAAGAGATGTTGTGGAAGGTGGGGGCGGTGGGTGTATACACTGGGGGGCAGCATTGTAGCACAGAGGCTTCAAACTATAAATTCTGAGATAGGTGGGCCATCCGCTGGGGCTAAATTAGCCATCTATCAGTCGGGACACATTGGGGTAGCAATCCATAGATGCAGAAAAACAGGTTAAGATGACATTGTAGGGAAGATTAGGGGGGGGGGGGTGCTTTCCAAAAAACATCCCTTGTTTGTCCTCTCCTTTGTACTTTACTCATTTACTCAATGCATAATTTCATAAATGTGCAGGAAGAGGAAAGCAGATTCATTCAGCAATGGGTCTTAATTTTAGAAAAAAATATATAAGATAATACAGGACGTCAATGGCTGCAACAAAAAGTAGCTGCTGATTTCAACGTTTATCCATCTGAATTGCTAAATAATAAAAGCCCGCAAGGCTACTTTAAACCTCTGCAGTGTTATGCCCATACAGAGAAACATATTCTTTTAAACCTGAGAGCCGCCATATAGATTACTAGCAGCTGACATTATCACAATTCCCACACAGAGGTATAGTTCAGAATATTTTATGCCAACACATGCAATCGTCAGTCCCTAGGCACATTTGGTGGGGATTTTATTGCTAATGTATGTAAGGCAGTTAATGCTCACAGATGAGAAAATTCCTGGGCGATGGGCTGTAAAATCCCAAATAGTGTAAAACAAGCCCCAAATGGATATTTTGGGAATGCAAACCCACTAGGCAGATCACAATGTCTGCTCTGAGCCTCACTACCCCCCCATAAATGTCACACAAATCATCTAATATATTGCCAGAGTAAACACATGCTGCATATTAAGACACCTGCTCAAATTTACTGGACATCAGTAGCAAATTAACTTTCATATTATCATTGTCATTTACCAGTGTTGTGTCTATAAATCGCCTCACTTCATTTGCATCGGTGGGCAGGGGTGTCATGCCCATTTAAATCCAGGGCAAGCGCCCCATCATATTTCTCAGCCAGGTGGATTTTGAGTGCAACTTACAAAACAAGAAGTATTTGCACTTTGGAAAATTAAAGGGATAGTTCATCCAAAAATGAAAAATTTGTCATTTTGAAGAATGTTGACAACCAGCAGTTGTTGGCAGCCAATGACTAGACTATGTTTAAATGATTAAATTAAATTGTATTCAATTATATATTCAATTAATTTTTTTTTTTTTTTTTTTTTAAAGAAATAATGTTGTGTAGGCTATGTACATTTTCTCCTAAATACATTAATCTGGTAAATATATACTTTTTTAATATTTTTTATTTAATTTTTTTTTTTTTTTGGTAAATATTCCTTTAAAAATATTGTTTTTATAATTTTAGTAGAAGTAGTAGTACTATCATTACATTATATTTCTATCACAGTTTCTTCAAGTTAAACCAAACTTTTATTTTGACAGTTTGCTGTGAAGACTTTACGTTTCTGTTTGTATATAGCAATAGCTTTTCTCAAATGAAACAGTCAAATGCTCAAGAAGTGACTCTCGGAGCAGTTTATATGTTCATGTACTCATATATTGATGCGGCAGAGGCTGAAAACACCGGGCAACAGGCACGCTTCAGTATGTGTGTAGTAAACAAAACTGTGCATCTGCGCTATTCATTCACACAGAGTAGCTTAAGTAGCATTTTTTTGCGGCTTAATATTGACAGACACTATCGTGTTTTGATTTAAGTGTACTGACCTGCATTTGATACATCCATCCAAAAGTTGGCAAATTCCGTGACATTTATCGTGATTTTGTCCACGTTTTCCACATCACGGAAATCATAGGGCCCTACAAAATATTTTCTGTGTTCAACAGAAGAAACAAACTCATACAGGTTTGGAACAACTTGAGGGTGAATAAATGATTTTTGCGTGAACTATCCAATTAAGTTGAACAATTACTGTAGGTAGTTAAAAAAAGTTAATATCAATAATATAAATATAACATTTAAAATTGTAAAGTATACATTATAAATATACTATTTATAAATAAACAAACAAACTCATAAGTACTTGATGTGTTTGTCGGTGGGAGATGGTTGCCAGGATGGATGGAGGTTGTGAAACAACATCATGCCTTTACTGGAGGTCACGGTGTGACATTGTTCTGAGCCGATAGCTCTGCTTAGTGCTTTCCACATCAGCCTCTGAATGACTAAATCCTCTCGTCAGGGTCTCTAACCCTCTGCGTCCCTGCTAGTGGTGTGCATTCACACCCTTTGAAGTGGCCTCACTCTGACCTAGTCACTCGGCTTGTCTCCAGATTGATCTGTCTGCACGTCCCCCTAAAGGTCTCAATGCTCTCTTTGTTGCTTGACTCACCAAGGTTGCACATCATGAGAGAATGACCCCTAACACCTCAAATCTCTCAGTTTATTTCACGGAAAAGATTGCAACAGAAATGGTAAAAATCACACTGAATAGCCCTATAATACAGCACTTATTTTTGAGACCTAAGACAAAACATGACATGTAAAATTACCTGAAATGAGACATGATCACTAGAAGGTTATTAACACACAAATATCCATTAATAATCAGTAATAACAGTAATAAACAATAACTGCACTGTTTAAAAAATAAATAAATCAACGAGTCATGGTAGCATATTATTTTCCATTACATTAACTAATAACTCCATTATATTAAAATAATTCAACCAATTCCAACTTAAATTTTTAAGTAAAGGTTTTTAAATCTTAATATAATTTAAGTTGAAATAACTTGTACAGCTGATTAAACTAAAAAAGGCAACAACTGAACTTAACTTTTTAATTAAAGTAAGTGGATTTTTTTTTTTACAGGGTATAAACGACTATTTTATATTGTCTTTAATTATAATTCTGACATTACCACTCATTAAAACCAACATTGTTTATTACACACTAACAAACACCACGAAACAAATATGTTTAATACTGGACGTGTGTCATGCAAAAATAAATAAATAAATAAAGTTTCAACTCAATTGTCAATAGTATCCGATTTTCTAAATCTAATAAATGGAGCAAAGGAAATGTAGGTCTATTGGAAAACCATCATGTAGCCTCCCTTCATTAATTGAAGAAAACACTATATTTGTCTGTATTTATTCTGACATTAATAACAAAAATAACATTGTGAGAAAGCTGCATGAGACTCCACCAAACCAAAATGAATACCTCTGAATTTATCCAAAAGAATTTCATAATACCAAGTTTGTTCCATGTCTTAAGAATCAGTGACAAATGCATGCAACATATGATGCCAGGAAAGGCCTACAAACAGAGACAACTGTACTGTGCGTCCTTTTGTTTTAATGTACTTTGCTTCCTATTGTTTTAGTGCTGCTGTGTTGTCATAAACACATTTAGCAGATCTCAGAGGAGGGGGTAGGGCCAGTCTTTCACCAACTAATTGAAAGAGATAGACAAGCTTGTTTAATAGTACTAGGGGAGGGGAGGATGCTGGCATTCCTTATATTAAATTGCAGTACGGTGAGTGATTGAGGATTCTAATCCCGTCTAATGCACTCCTTGATACTTTCATGCTGAAATCTGTCGGCTTGAACACCGTCTCCCGCCCTGCACTTAATATCCTTTGAAAAGCTTTAAGGAATCAAGGGCAATAAATTATATCACGTGAATAAAATGCTTGATGATTTAGTGGGAGGAGTGTTGCATTTATTGCTCTCTTCTCTATTATTTCATTTTGTCACATAATTAGATTTAATTATTCAGTTCCATCTCTAATCTGCGCTCCTCATTTCCCCTTAAAATTAATAACGTGGATGCTTTTTCTTTCTTGCGCAATTCACATATCAGTTGTTATCTCTGAAGTGGGATATTAAACACGAAAGGCGTAAAAAGGGAAGCTCGAAGGTATCTTGAATGCATGGATTTAGACGCATTAACCATGTAAAAGAATCAAATTAAATGCAGAAAGCATTTGACTATGACATCCTGTGAACATGCCCTCCAACTTAAATACCAACATGGAAATAAGACTAATTGCTGGAGACAGAGGTAAGAAATTAATAAATAAACTGAAAAAAAAAAAAAAAAAGTACATGTAAGAACCACTATAAATTTCCCCTTGAATCATTCAACAGAACTTTAACAGCCCAAGGGGACTTTATAACAAGCTGTTTCCCTTGAAGGTTGCCATGGCCTTCAGCGTGGTAGCTTTGGGGATATCCTAATATATAAAAGATAATGAGAAATTCATATACCTATGGCATCAGTCACCAGATTCGGACCGATGCACCAGTATCACCACTTAATTCCGGGGAGGTGTTATGTTTAAAACGCTAATTTAAAATCCCCACTGGATACAGGATAATTAGATCTTAATCAAGATATTTGGTATCTGTGGGAGGCGTAAGCAGGGATTCGTGAAAACGTTGCCTGTACGTGGGATTTAAGCGTAATTATACAGCCCAACGTTGGCTGAGGGGTGTAACACGCCATTTCATAAGATTCCAGGAAGCCTTCTGCATTTCGCTCTCATGAACCCTCCGTTCGGCCCATCTTTAGTTTAGCGTCTCTGAACTCCGCCGTGTACCTTTCACCAAATCCCTTACTAATTGTTTCCGTCTCCTAGGTAGCAAGCCGGAGCTTTGATGTTCAAAACCCTCCTTCCTTACAAAGGAGGCTGGCTGTGGGAGCAGAGGAGGAGGCAGATGGGCCGCGACAGGATGCGGCGAACCTGACGTCTCTCTTCCCCTTTCAAGTGCTCTGGTTCAATCAGTCCTCACCACACAAGCTGTTGTGGAGCACCTTTGAAATCAGAACGTCTGCACAATAGTCTTGACTGCTAATGACTTCTTGTAAAGTTCCAAAGCTGCTCTGATTACCCACCCAAACAAGCGTCGACGAGCATGCGAGCGTGCGCGCGCCACTCGTGTCTCCAGCAACGCTCATAAAGCCAACATGATGCTAGTAAACAATTAATATGTTAATTCTGGGAGTCAATACCAGGCAATGGAGCAGGTGCGGGGTTGAGCGCAAAATAGAGCTTTATAAAACGCACCCTCCCTTTCTGAGCTCTGTTGAAAACTGTTTCGCGATGGGTCCTATGTGAGCCCCCCTCCTCCTTCGCAGCTGACAGGAAAAGTCAGAGTGAATATATTCTATAATCTCAAGCTGGTGACCCAATGAACAAGTCGGCCAAATTAGCTTTTTAGACAAAGAAAGCTGCCCTGTCTAGATACCAGTGCAGCAATTTGACTCCTTCCCCATTATAATAGGTATGGCCTGTTTTCCATAAGACTCAGTGCAGCAGCTTGACATATTTGATCTCTATGATTTGTGTGAAATGTAGTTTGACTGCTGGAGCAGAAAATTTTCGCCCAGTTAATCAAATGGTAGAAGATTCTCAAGTGATTCATTAAAATCAGCCATCCAATTGGACCACAGCCATGTCAAACTGATACAGATACAGGCCTAGTAAATTTGGCACAATCCATGCGCAGGGATACCAAGAAAGGAGGAGACGAAACTTCCTTGTTTACATGGAGCTCTACACAAATGTCGTCTGCTCTATTTTTTGGCTGACATTTGGGACCCGTACTTTGTATGCTGCTTAACACATCCGAGATAACATATCATAAATATTCCCTTTGGCTCAAGTGGTACTGTACCTCTAAATTAGTAAAAATTAGCTCATCATTTTTAGCATTAAAAAGTCCATCCTTCCATCCATTTTCAAACCACTTATCCTATTGCAGTCTTGCTGCAGCCTATCCCAATGTCTCAAGAAGCGCCCTGGGTGGATGGCCTATCCTTCATGTCCTTAGATTGAGTGGAAATGGGAGGAACATGTAATTCCACACAGAAAGGCCTCCTGAGGCTTTGAACCGAGGACCTCCCCAGACAGCAAGCAGTGTCGGCCCAGATCCGGCCCACATCTGGCCTGCATGGATTTCACGCGGGCCAGATGTGGGCCGGACCTGGGCCAACACTATGTTGCTGTCTGGGTCCTTGCTTTGAGGCAACAGTGCTACTAACTGAGCCACTATGCCACCCCACATAAAATATTATATTCAAACCTATTTTTAATAAAATGCAAAAGTCCTTTTACACATGGTAAGGTTGTGCTTCAAGCAACCTGAGTTTGAGTCTCGACTCTCGGTACTTTCCGATCCCAACCCTCCTCTCTTCCACATTGCTTTCTGTCACACTGTTCTACACAAGAAAGGGGAAAATACCAAAAATAAGTCTAAAAAAAGGCAGCAACAATAGTTGTAGTAATTACTTATTTGTATTGCCATGTCAGCATCGGAGGCCATCTTCATTGCAAAAATTGAGTTGGAATAATACAAGAGTTACATAAACAAAAATACCGCTATTAAAATTATACAAGATTTTTTTAATTAACATAAAAAAATAAAATAAAAATAAATATATATATATATATATATATATATATATATACATACAGTATATATATATATATATATATATATATATATATATATATATATTTTTTTTCTTCATTAAAACTGGAATGGTCCAATAAAATATGTTTAATGGAAAGGGGGGTCTTGCAGAACAAGCATAGAGTTGGGTCTTTAAGTAAACACCACTTGATCAAATCTTGTTATAAGGAAGATAAAAAGTCTCTTTGAGATTTCAGGACAGATTTCATGTAATTTATTTTTTGAACATGACTCCCACTCTTTTTGCCATTTGTTTAATATATAATTATTGATATGATTTATTTAAGGTCTCGAAACGACGACAGAGTCCTAGTATCACTTCTGCTTGTAATGCAACATTCAACGTTATATAATATTAAATAAAACCGCTCCAGACTCCAGAGCAAGTTTTAGCTTACAGGCCTGTTGCTATAACAACTCTGAGATGAACAAAACAATCTATGATCAGGTCAAATCAGTAACAAATACAAATAACTCAGTTATCACTATTCAAAGAACAAGGCCCTTGTGCATGAAAACACACATCGGCTCATGTGCTTCAACCTGAAAGTCGAAAACAATCCAAACTGAAAATGAAAATTTAGATAACCTTACAGCACAAATAACACACATTTTCACAGGAGAATTAATTTAAGTGCCTTGAAAATGTGAGCTTCACATTTATGCCTTTACTTTTATTGGAAGTGCAAACTGCATATTTCAGACATTTCAGACTTTAAAACTAGGAGGAACTAGTTGAAATTATTTTCTGTGGTAATCAACATTACGCAACATCTCCTTACGTGGAAATGTGCAAAAGGTCTGCAAGAGTCATACAGATGAAAATCACAAAGAAATGGCTAATTCATGTGACAGTGAATATGAAAAGTAAGATATCACTTTGGAGATCTGGAAGCAGCAGAGAGCAAATCTAACATGCAGATAGAAGGGCATAGTGTGGCACCTCAAATTGAGTGCCTTGAAAGTAGACTAATGCGTCAGGCTGCCTTGAAAGGGAAGAGTGCAGTTCTTTCCATTCCTGAGCTTCAAGGACTCTCCTAAATTGGTTGGTGGGGCAAAGAAAGCAGATATGTGTGTGTGTGTGTGTGTGTGTGTGTAAGAGAGAGAGAGAGAGAGAGAGAGAGAGAGATGGAGAAAGAGGGAGAATAAAAGATAGAGGGAGAGAGTTACCTGCTGTACTCAGCTCTTGAGAGGTTCAAAATTCCAGTCTTAAGCTGATAACAGTGCCAACTGAAAGTGCTAGTCAAAAGGTCAAAAGTCTCCCTTGTCAGGAGGCAGGAGAACTGCACAAGGAGATCTGGGCCACAGGAAAGCCAGCAGCTGTTTCCATCAAAGCCATCTCTCATCTGAGTGGCCATCTTCCTCCTGCGCATGGTCCAATAATTCCGGTATTCAAGTGTCCCCACCTCTACAATGGAGAAGTACTCTCAGCACTTCAGACGAGGTGGTAGGAAAGGTAAAAGATCCTCCATCTCTCACCGATTGTTCAGCAGTCGCGGAAGAGGCTGGTGATACCCGATACATGTAAATAATAGAACCTGACAACGTTTGACAAGCAATTATCCAGCTTTTGTTACCAAGATTGCTTTCAGAATGAGCCAAAACCTGACATTTTAATGAAATTGATTTTTTTAAAAAGATTAAAGCTATAAACAAACAAATTGCAGCTGTTTATCTATCAACTTCAGAAAGCAAACAATTACTCCAGCAAGTGCGATGCAGGTTCCATGAAACTTTTGTGACTAATTGTGAGAAAATGCAGTAACCCTACTAAATTCAGCTAAAATACAGAAACTTGCTGCTGAGCAGAATTTTATAACTGAAACAAAATAAAATGAATTAACTTTCTTGGTGCCCTGACACCAAGACAACAATAGCAACTAATGCTAATTTGTTGGAAGTAGCCTTAAATTAATGGATACTTTCTGACTTGTTCAACAGCTCAACAAAATTAGAGAAAGTCAGTACTAAACTAGAGAGTTTGTGTGTGTGTGTGTGTATGTATGTATGTGTATATATATATATATATATATATATATATATATATAATTATAATTTATTTTTTTTACATTGTAGGTACCTACTAGCTATTAATGAACAGCACATAGCCTATGGCCATTTTTTTTTTTTTTTTTAATTTCACAGTAATTAAAAAAAAATTAATAAATAAATAAATAAGTACTATAATTTCTATGTACTGCTACTCTGCTTTTCTGCCAGTAGCAATTACCCCCTTGTTGTTTGAACATGCATTCATACTCAGTGTTCAGAAAGTTTAAAAGTCATAAAAGTTCCTATTCTTTTCAAATATGCACATAAATGTTAAGTCAGTCAGGTTGTGCAGGTTATTTCCAACTTGTAAACAGACCCCATGAGCAGAAGTTATGCTCGCATAAAGAAGTATCCATAGAGACAGTATACTGCTTGAGCACTTTTCATTAGGATCATTATTAGTTGGAACATTGACGTAACAAATACAGGCATTATTTATAACTCGGTTATAGCTGTTCATGACTTGCGTGACTCAAAAGACTTACCTGAGAAAATTTTCTATAGAAATTTATTTAAAAAAGTCACCCCACTTTGTATAAATCGTGCATATGGAAATCGCTGCAGTATGATTTTGAAATCCATCTATTAAATATTTAATTGATCGATTGACTTACTTCCCGAGCAGATACACAAGTACACAAAGACAGATGCGCACGCAGAGGGAGTGATTAAAATCTAATTATTTTCTTTCATTATCTTCAGAAAGATGGTGTCCAGAAGTCACAGAAAACCATAATTCCTTTTTGCCATTTTATATTTGCATAGCAGGAGAAAAACAATTAGACGCATGGGGATTAGACATATTAGCACTGTCCCTTGGAAATGAATTTATTACCTGGCAGCCCACTAAATTGATTTCGTGCCACTGCATCTTCGTTCTCGTCTTAAATCCTGATGCTGTCTGAATGTAAATACTCCCAAATTTGAGCCACTACCCAGAACAAAAAGTCGAGATAATTTTTGGTCTGCACGAATGAATCAATATCTTCTCCAGCATGTGTCAATTGACGCTGACATGTTATCAGTGAACCGGAGGGTGCGTGAAGGCGCTCGGAGAGTCTTTAATGGAGTCTCGGAGGGATATAACGAGCAGCTCCTCGTACCTGTTTCAATTTCTGTTTACTAAGTAGGAACATGCACAACGAACAAAAGCCTTTGATAACTGAATCATCCCCGAGCCCCTATTTCCAGAGAAGAGTCGGTCTCGCTAACGACAACATGAGGTTAACAGCAAATTCAGAAATAATGTGCTATTTCCCTGTGGACCTCCCCCTGTCCTTTTCATTTTCTTTGTGCCTGAGGAACGTTGTGGATGAGGGGGACAGATTCCTCACTAAGTCAACATGATGTGACTGCACTGCTGCCAGTGTTTGTGGCGGAGGATGGCCGGGGCTGCCCAGGGAAATTAAGTCTCTCATAGGTGCTGTTCTGATTCGTAATGGCCATTGGTGTGTGCCTGGAAAAACAAAAGCTATGCGGCGCCCCGTGCTGACCACTGTTTTGAGGAACTGAGGGGTTGTTTGTTTGTATTGTTTCCCGAGAAGACGGGACAAGAATGTGAAAGCGGGAACTGTCATAGGTCATATGTACTTAAGCAATCATTTCACAAAGCTCAGTATAATCAATGGGGCATAGTCTCAACTATACATTGACCAGTGTGTATTGACTTGTTCTCTAAAATACAACCGCATTTACATGTTAAAATGTAAATACCAGAAGGAGCCAAAATTAACATTTGCCTAATGCAGGAAAAAATGTTGATGAGGGAAAATGTTGAATTAGATTAAATGTTGAAACAGATGTTACAGTGGTCAGTTACTCAACAATAGATGATAACTTTATAAGGAACTGCATACGGAAGAGCAGTTTTTTTTTAAGTATGATATCATATATTAATAAAAATAATAATACATTTTTATTATTATTATTATCCTCCAACGGCCATTCCGAATCAGATTTCTCCTTTGGTTAATGGTGAGGGATACAGCTGCTGTCGGCTTAGGGCTTGACTATGGCGTGGCCAGCTGGCTTGACCTTACGGTGACCGGCTGGCTTGACTTGGTGGCGGCCAGCGGGATTCCGGATCGGGATCGGAGACTCTCCAGACACTGGATGACCGCCTCCTTCCACTCGAGGTTGGTGGTGTCTGGGAGTTCCGCTGGTTGATGGTAAGTGATCCCAAGCCGGAACAGTGTCACAAGGGTCTCTCCATCAAGGGAGCTGGTGAGGGCGAGCAGCACGAATGCCCTCACATAGGTGGCTCGTTCATCCATATTTGCAGGTCCGATGTTCTGTCACACTTCAAAGGCGAGGAGCGAGGAGACGAGGAGTAAACAAATAATTAACAGATTTTAATAAAGAAACCAAAGAGCATACAAACTTAGGAGCACTGGAAGACATTTAACATCAGACGCCAGACACGGTGTTTAAATACTAGGGAGTAAACTAGATAATTAATAAAACACAGGAGGAACCAAATGAACATAATGAACTAATAAACACACTAAATGAGGACAGGAACAGGAAAACCCAAATAAGGACATGTAAAAAACTAGGGCAAGGAAGGTACATGGGGAGCAAAACAAAACACAAGATAGGACACATATTTGTGAAAACAAATGTTGTTGTTATTATTGTTGTTGTTGTTGTTTTAAATAATAATAATAATAATAAAACGTTATTACAAATTACTGCTGTCAATAAAATAACATTAAAAAATAAAATAATAATAAATTAAAATAGTTATATCAAACTCGGTTATGCAACTCACAGATCTTCAAGCAACTCCATGTGACAACACAAATGTATAATATTCCTTCCGTTAAACCACCACAATAAAAACATGTTTTTTATGATGAAGACTGACCCATCATAAGGGACTCGTGATGAGGAGTTTGACGTAAGACGGCTAGATTATCCAATTGTCATAAGGATAATATATGCAGTTAATATGCATGTCATTTGTATTTAGTTTTTTCTTAAAATATCACTGTACACTGCACTTGACCAAAAGAGCAGTCTGCTTTCAGCTAGTTTAGTCTGTGAAAGAATGACTCGTGTCAAGTCCAAGGTGTACGTGGTGGCTGTGCCGAAAATCTGAAAATTGGCTTTGTCATTTCCAGCCGATTAAAACCAGATTCATATGGCGAAGAATTACATTAGTGATTCTGCCTAATTATCCCGTGACTTGTCTGAATTAACACAATTAAGCACCATTTTCAGTGGGACCTCGGGATGAGATACACAAGTCATACTCCAAGACCAATTACGCCATTAGTGCCACCAGATGTTCACACAGCTGTATTCACACTGACAACAGCACAGAGGGTTAAATTAACTAGAGTAATTGAACAATAAAACTGGGCTGACGGAGTTCTTTGGAATAAATTAAAACGTGGCTTTCAGGGAGATAATACCTCAGTTGAGAATATGAGGAACACATCAGTTTCGCTTAGAATAGAATATAGTGGTGTGACTCATGTATGCATACACCTATGCATATCTGATATTCAAACTGACACAATCTGTAGTATTTAATGTGTCTAAATGATGAATGCTGTAATTATCACAGAAAAATGTGAAACTGTGACACTTTGTAAGTAGTGTAAAATTACAACGTTTCAATTTCTAATCTCATCTCCACGTGGGGCTAAAAATCTCAAAGGAAACAATACAGTTGGTGACTCTTACAATCACAGAACAACAACATACAATTTAAAATAGTACAAGAGCTACCACCAAAAAAAAAAAAAATCTCTGCAGTTTTCCGTAAAACAAGCTCAGAGGTTAATTGGGAATAAGTCACAGCGCATCAAGTTAGCTGCCACTTCATGTCAATTGCAGCGCAGTAGTTGACCCTTCTCTACTAACTAAGTTTGCATTGTTCTTCAAGCAGAAATGACTCTTTCCATCAATTAGCAAGAACAATCCCTCTGGAGGTGCAATCCGTAATAGATATGCACTTTTACACACGGTTTTTAAAACATTTAATTGAGAAGGACTGGGTCATCCAATTAACCCAAACACACATGGGCTTAAACCATTTGGCAAATTTTCTGCTTCAAAACATTAAAACGCTAAATACAGTTACATCAGTCCCTTCTAAAAGCCAATGGGCTTGCTGCATATTAAGGTCTTAACATTTGGTACCAATTATTGACCATTATAGAGTTCATTAATAAACACAGACCACACCACGGACATTAGAGACTTGCCCATGTTAATAGATTACTGAAATATCACTACCGTTATTTCTGGTGACTGCAGTTGTAACTGAATGCAAGTATTGAATAAGAAGTTTCATATGGCACAGATTTTACCAGCCTCAAAATGCTGACTTATATTTACACTGATTTTTCAGTATATCTGAATATCTTAATAAAATATATCTGTAAAAGAACCTATAATGTATTTATTACATATGTCTGTTTTTACACATACTTTACAATCAAGTACAATTAAGCTGACAGGCAATTCCACACACACACACACACACACACACACGCACGTTTGTTTTTGTGAAAAGTGGGGACATCCCATAGGCGTAATGGTTTTTATACTGTACAAACTGTATGTGCTATTGCCCTACAAAATGGGTCACCAGGATGATTTAAGGAAAACATATGTAACCAAGTTTAAGACTCAGGAAAGAAGCAACCAAATAACATAAACAACAAAACGAAAGTAACCGGCAACCGCCTCAGGTCAGAATCAAATGTGTATTTGTGTTTGTGCTCTGTTTTTGCAGCGTTGTACATTGTAGCAAATCAGAGACTTAGAGTTCGTGATAAACTGAAATGAGTGACAACTTTTTAAGGAAGCGCACTTTGCACGCTTTCTTTGCTGTATATAGCCTACTCTCCATTCAGAATTTGAATAAAAGTTTTGTTTTTCATGCTGCTAAGAGGACCAATGTGTCATACTTGCAACAAACATTCAGAAGTGACATCCGCATATTCTCTCGAAATTGCAATGACATTGTGATTATCATAACTATGGACCGGACAAAACATGATATGTCAGAATAGATGTGCATGAAGGCAAGCACCCTCACTAATTTCAGAAGCACCGACAGTGATTTGATTTTGGAACAGAGCATCCTTCCGGAGCTCTACGGTGGGACTCGAGACCGTTCTGTAGTGCAGTTGTCTTTCCTTCCTTCCTTCCTTATATATATATACAGTCATGGCCAAAAATATCGGCACCCTTGGTAAATATGATCAAAGTAGGCTTTGAAAATTAATCTGCATTGTTAATCCTTTTGATCTTTTATTAAAAAAATTCACAAAAATCTAACCTTTCATTGGATAATAAGAATTTAAAACGGGGGGACATATTATGAAATAAAGGTTTTTCTCTAATACACGTTGGCCACAATTAACGGCACCCTTTTATTCAATCCTTTTTGAAACCTCCATTTGCCAGTTTAACAGCTCTAAATGTTCTCCTATAATGCCTGATGAGGTTAGAGAACACCTGACAAGAGATCAGAGACCATTCCTTCATCCAGAATCACTCCAGACCCTTTAGATTCCCAGCTCCATGTTGGTGCTTCTTCTCTTCAGTTCACCACTCATTTTCTACAGGGTTCAGGTCAGAGGACTGGAATGGCCAGCAGAAGCTTGATTTTGTGCTCAGGGACCCATTTTTTGTGTTGTTTTTGAGGTTTGTGTTTGGATTATTGTACGTTTGGAAGATCCAAACATGGCCCATTATAAGATTTCTAACAGAGTCAGTCACTTATTGATTTTTTATCTGTTGGTATTTGATAGAATCCATGATGCCATGTGTCTAAACAAGATGTCCAGGACCTCCAGCAGAAATATAGGCCCACAACATCAAAAATACAGCAGTATATTTCATTGTACACATGGGGTACTTTTTATCCCTGTGTTCACCAAACCCATCTTGAGTGTTTGCTGCTAAAAAGCTCATTTTTTAGTTTCATCTGAACATAGAAGCCAGTCCCATTTGAAGTTCCAGTCGTGTCTGATAACTGAATATGCTGGAGTTTGTTTTTGGATGAGCGAGGAGAATTTTTCTTGGAACCCTCCCAAACAACATGTGGTGATGTAGGTGCTGTTTGACAATTTATTTTAAAGGTTTTCTGACCCCGAGACTCAACTATTTTCTGCAATTCTCCAGATGTGGTCCTTGGAGAGTCTTTAGCCACTCAAACTCTCCTCCTCACTGTGCATTAGGACGATATAGACACACGTCCTCTTCCAGGCAGTTTCGTAACATTTTATGTTTATTGGAAACTCTTAATTATTGCCCTGATGGTGGAAATGGGAATTTTCACTGCTCTAGCTATTTTTATAAAGCCACTTCACTAATTTGTGAAGCTCAATTATCTTTTGCTGCACATTAGAAATATATTCTTTGTTTTTTTCTCATTGTGATGATGATTAAGGGAATTTGGGCTTTGTTTTCTCCTATTTATATTTCTGTGAAACAGGAAGCCATAGCTGGATAATTTTATTTTCATAATCACCCTGGAGTGCTCAAAATTGTGAATATGAATGGGAATATACTTCAGAGATATTTTACTCATAAGAATACCTAGGGGTGTCAATGATTGTGTCCAACGTGTATTTGAGAAAAGCATTTATTTCATAATGATACTTCCCCCCCATTTTAAGTTCTTATTATCCAATGAAAGGTTAGATTTTAGTGAATTGTTTAAATAAAATATCAAAAGTATTAACAATGCAGATTAATTTTCAAAGCCTTCTTTGATCATATTTACCAAGGGTGCCGATATTTTTGGCCATGACTGTATATGGGTCGAGACAATTTAAAAAGAAAAAATATAGGGTCGCTCTGAAAAAAAGTTTGAAAACCACTGCCCTACACCTAACCCTACCCCTTACAGGAGACTTTGTGCTATTTCAGATTTTCAATACACTCCATTCTGTGTGATTTGTAAGCGTTTTGAAAAGTGGGGACATGGGGTAATGTCCTGAAAAGTCACTTCTCCGTGTAATACCTGTCATACCCTTGTCATTATATAAATTGATGTCCTCATTTGTCACAAAAACACGCACACACACACACAATTATATATATATATATATATATATATATATATATATATTTTTTTTTTAAATATATATATATATATATATATATATATATATATACGATTTAAAATGCATGCAGATATATGACAAATTCTGAAGAAATATATAATTTAATTTAATATTTTGATTCAACTGATTGCCAGAAATCGCGGGGGAAATCCTATTTGTTGCTGTCTAATATGAGATATAGACCATATGGAAGGCATGACAGGTGTAAAGTTAGAATAAACAGGACAATCTGTTTCACATTTTTGGCAGCCTGCATTTTGACTCTTTACTTTTCACTGCCTGTACATAAATGTATCAATCAGTTCCTCTAAAATTCACACAGGTGTGCTAGCAGAGTAACCAAAGTTTACTCATCACATCAGCCATGAACATGATTCACCAACATCTGGTAATCAGAAAATAAAGAGATACTGTTTGTAGTTTTGAACAACATATCTATTGGTTTAAAACCTAGCAAACTTTGAAGTGTTTTGCTTAAAATGCTTGTGCTACTGTATAATTATCTCAAATATATTTTGTCATGTAATGCATAAACATCAACGCATTTTTAAGCATAGTTTTTGGTGCATTTTAGGGCTACTATACAACATCAGCTAGTTTTAATTACTATTCAGACTGCTGTGAATGCATAAGGTAAAGAGTGGAAATGAAGCTGACCAAAAAAATAATAAATAAACACTTTTAGATGACTGCACTTAAACACATTTTTTCTTACAAAAAAGAAAAGAAGAAAACAAAAAAACAAAAAACAAACAAACAAACAAAAAAACATAGGTAATGCAATCCTGCATCTATCACTCCAGTAAACCTCTCTGTTTACAAAACACATAGGCTATGTCTGGCAAAAATTAATTTGGATGCATTTGAGTCCATCTTCTCATACATACTGAATTTTTTCTTAGGGAAATGTGATTTAACAGGATGATAGAGGTATCTTGTATCTTCCAGATCTTCCTGTAATGGAGCAGGCTTATCCTATATTTCCCCATTTTGCATTGAGCTAAAACACAATTCAACACTGTAACCTACACAATTTCCCTCCAATTCTATCATCACACGTAAAGTGGGTTTCTGTAGCACGTGAAAACATATGGACCACCCAGATGACAGAAAATAGATGATCAAATGGTGTCAAATACCCTGGAAACGATGGGCGCAGTTTAGGGCCATTTTGAGAAAAGTAAAGAAGATAGACAGTCTTTGAAAATGACTTGAAATGATGGCCTGAAATCAAAAGATTGAACTCTCAACACATCAAACATCATACCAAAATATGAACTGACATGAGGAGAAGTATTCACTTTGCCTGACCTTTCATCTATGAAACCTGCAGCAGAATTATTTATGCAGTTGTATCTGATGTGTGTTTTGGACAGGGATGCCACGCATCTGCCTTTGAAGGAAGTAAATGTGACTCCGAAATGTATATACAGATGTAAAGTGTCTGAAATTACAGTCTCAAATAAAGTTCAAGGCAGAAATGAAGGTGGCTGTCTCTAACTAAAAACATTTGATACATTACATAATAATAAATAAAAACCCTAATGCTGCATATGGGTCATTAATAATAACAACAATTTAAAAATAATAAATATTAGTTCAGTAGAAGCATTTTTTTCAATTATTCATATTTGTCAATATAATTAGGTTTTTGGGGAGACACTCCAAATGACATTATACAAACTAATCTAGCTTTGCCTTGACAAAAACAAACAAAAAAAACATCAAATTATCAAATAATTTAAGAGTCTTACACTGTAAAAAAAAAAATTAAATTTTGAAAAATTGTGGAAATTGAAAAATAAATATTGGCTCAACAAATTGCTTCCCAATAATTGTCCCCAAACAAAAAAAAAAAATGCAATGTAGTAATTTTAGCTGAAGGTCTGAAGTTAAAATTAAAAATATACATTCACTGAACATATTAAATTGTGCTCAGCCAATCTTTAAAGCAGAAGCGAAAAATCTGTGTTAGCCGAACAAGCTTTGCATCAAAAAACGCGTGTACGCATGTGCCTGAGAGAAACCGTTGCTGTAGTGAATTCAAATTGCTGTGCGCGGGAGAGCGAGAAAGCGGAGCCAATACCGAAGGGTGACAGAACATCATTTACAGACGGATTTTCTATCATTAAAGTTATGGTGAGTA
This sequence comes from Onychostoma macrolepis, assembly GCF_012432095.1. Classification (NCBI taxonomy): domain Eukaryota; kingdom Metazoa; phylum Chordata; class Actinopteri; order Cypriniformes; family Cyprinidae; genus Onychostoma; species Onychostoma macrolepis. The sequence goes on along the minus strand of NC_081168.1, from coordinate 5,973,838 downwards.
TACTGAGTTTTGTATTTATTAAGTCATGTTTCACATTGTATTTTGCAGAATAACAGTGAATTCACGCCTTTGCTGGTGTCATGTTGGCGTTTATAACCTAGTTTAGCCCGTGCTGATCGGACTCGGTAGGGGCAGGCACGTGCGGTGGGTGCTTGAGCACCTGCCCCTTTTCCCCTTGATGCCCAAAGTGCCCTTTTGTCAAGGCAATTCTTATTTATTTATTTATTTTTTATTTTTTGGAATTAAACGCCTTTTTGTGAAGGCCTGCCCAATCTAACTATTAATAAAATTAATTAATTAGAATTTAGCCGTAAATAAAATTATCCACATGATGACCTTTCACCTGATGATCTCATCCAGGATGATCCCTCACATTCAGACACCTTTAGTAATTTAGGGCACTACCAGGATGCCTTCAATAACGTCCGCGGCTGCCTGTAAGTGGAGTTCTCAGCAGAGCCGTGTGCTTGTAAACTTATATTATTGAATTATTATTATTTTACGAGAACGGCGTGAATAGATCATGCACAGCTGTTGTTTATATTGCTGGGTGTTGCCTGTGGAAGCAAGGTTAGCTGCAGCAAGGGGCTACAATATTTTTGTTCAATGTTTTCCTAATGACAATTTTATGATTGGTTTATAAAGGCTACTTTGAACACCTTTTTCCCATTTTTATCACAGGATAATTCAAGAAATATATGTTATAGTTTCTATACTAAATGATATGTCAATCAGTACTGCATTTATGATATAGTTTATTTATTTATTACCTGGAGATAACTTGAAAAACACACATAAACCATATATTTTCGCAATCGTGTGTTTATTGTCTTCACGTTTCATCAGTAACATCGTTTCTGCTTTTTATTCAGCTCAGCTATATTATTCAGCTCATATTAGGGATTTCCTGCAAGTCATAAGTTTCTGCTCGAGAGCGCCCTCTGGCTTCGAGTATGAATGAAACATGCACTGCAGGAGAGTGTTCAGCTCTCCTGATATTCACATCTCCTCATTTTGGATACGAATAAAATGAAAGGTCATGTCTCTTAATTTAAATCTAGATTTAAATCTAGAAACCTCTATGTGAAAACACCTGCTGGAGCTCTAATAAAGTGCGGGGGATGAATTTACATTTTATTCAAATTAATATTAAATACTAAAAATGCAGCTAGGTGCTTATTCTCTTTCGCTCTTGCTGTTTAATTGGGGAAAGTTTAAAGCGTGTCGAGGTGTCTTGTCTTTTTTATGTTATCTGACTAAAACTATTCATACTTTGAACTAGTATTATTACAGTATTTATTTTAAAAACGTAGAGTGCCTTAAAAATAATTATCACAACACTGGTAAAACAGGCTTATACTGATTTTCTTGTCCTCTGAATTATACTTATCAATCCTGTTTTTATAATCATTATCATTAAAAAAATGAATAAATTCAGAACAGGAATAGAATCCTATTTTATTTATTTAATTTTTTTTCTACAACAACAATGGTAGTGTTTACAACAGCAAAACCATACCTTGTAAACTCAACAACAACAATAATAATAATGATATAATTCCAGAGTAATTAAGAGGTGCAAAAAATGTCTTTGACATTTAAACTTAAAATGGTCTTTTCTGTATTGTGTTTCTTTTTCAAACCTGCATCATGGCATTTGCTGCTGTATCAATACAGAAGCATCCATTTCGATACACATATCAGCAAGGAGCACAGCCCTATTTAAAGTCGTGTTCCATGTGCCCCTTTTATACTTTGAGCACTTGCCCCTCTCTGCACAGCCCTGGGTAGGGGTGTGCGATATATATCGATCGTCTGTGATGATATTGTAATTGTTGTTTTAACGATGTGGGATTTGATATTCTGTATATCGCAAAAACCAAACAAAACACGCATAACTTGCAGAGTGCATGATTACATTAATGTTACGTGATGAAGATTAGACTAGTGCACATGTGCATTTACAGTGTGTTTTTTTCTCTGCATTATTCAGTCTTTAACAGTTCAATAAATAAGTTAATATTAAAGGGACTTGCGTTTTAGACACATTATTGCCTGTTTTGCTCTATTTCGCAAACAAAATCATTCATATCAAAAACTTTAGGAGCCGGCTGTCCACAGTAGTCCTTATACCAGCACAATAACACTCAGCAAAATATTGTCCAATTATCATTATCGATAAAATCCCAGAAAATATTGAGATAATTTTTTTCAATATCGCACACCCCTATCGCTCAGTTACCTAAAGTTATTGAACTAAATTATTTTTATCTCACTTTATTATGAATATATGAAATGTATGAGACACAAGCAATGTGTTTTTGCTATAACTATTTTTTTGTTCCCATTAGTGTAACCCACCATTGGTAGGTCTGAGCTCACAAGGCACCATTTGTTGTAGAAAAGGAACCACTACGAATTTCACAGTGAGTATTTAACAGTAGTTCTTATTGGATATATGTTTATTCCATATTAGTGTCAAATAATATTAGCTCTTTGATGTAATTTGTGAGGAGTTGCTTTATTGAGAGCTGCCATGAGACATGGCTCGTGTAATGTAGGCTGCTAATTCTAATGTAGACTTAGTATTGACATTGCTATTTTATACTTTTTTTTTATTTCATTCCCATGAAAATGGGAATTATTGAAATAGTAAGCAGCAGCAGTTGCACTTCAAGGGCCCTGTCAAGTGTACTGAATGTCTCCGTTGTCCTGGAAGAGGAGGTGGTGCTTGACAACTTAGGAGACTTTGTAAATGCATTTATTGTACTTTTTTGGATTTTATTGTATACACTCATCCTGGAGTACAACAAGGACTTAAAGTGATAGTTTACCCAAAAATGAAAATTCTGTCATTCATTACTTACCACGTCGTCATCTTCAGAAAACAAATTAAGATATTTTTGATTAAATTTGTTTGATTAAATTTTTGATGAAACAACGGTCTTATTGATGTGGAACGACATGAGGGTAATTAATGACAGAATATTAACCTCAAAGTTCCTCTTATGAGTTTTTTTGGCAATCATTTGAAGTATAAGATGCAGTTTTATGAGCTCAAAGTACCGCTTGTGAGAATGGTAGAGTTCATGTGAACTACTCTAAACACTGGGTGAAGTAACCTCCCCATTACTTAAATTTGATGGTGTTTTTGACATTTTTAATATGTTAATGTGTTTGATGTTTAATGTTTAAATAGTTAAGATGCAGTTTCATGAGCTCAGAGTACCTTTTGTGAGAATAGTAATATTCAGTGACATTAACCTAAACACTGGTTGAAGTAACCTAAGATAAATTATTATTATTTTATGGTGTTTGACATTTTTTGCATGTTTGTGAATGTATCAATGTATAAGGTGCAACTCATCAGCTTTGTGTATCTTATGAGAATTAAAATACATGATTTTGTAAGGTATGCTGTGTACAAAATTTAAATGTATTTATAATTTTAATGTATTTTCTCAATATTGAAATGTGGCAGTGTTTCAAATGTGCATCATCATTTAATATTTTTTTCCTTTTCTTTTGGGACAACAGGGAATAAACAATTCAGTAAGGTTGCTTTAGCACTATACATTTACCAATATACATTTTTAAATTAGGTAAAACAAAAAATGTATGCTTACTATTTAAAATATTTAATTGGGCAAATTACATGGTTTGGTAGACTTCCTTTTTCCCAGTTGGCTCAACATATTATTTCTCATTGAGTCAATGTTAACAGACTGTTGCCACAATTGATAAAATTCAGTTAGCAGAAATCCAATTGGGCCAATGGAAAAATTTTCATGTAATCAGTCACTAGAAAATTTTGAGTTGGGGAGGTCTGATATTTTTTTTTTTACAGTGTACTGACTTTGACAAATCTTTTTTTTTTTTTTTTTTCAATGTATTTTTAAATGAGTTAATGCATCACACCATTGATCCATGTGGATAAAACCATCATGAACATTGTCCAAACACAACTTTCCATTGCAAAACCCTACAATTTCAACTTGGTGTAATGGCTTGTGTTTACATTGAGCAGTGGGCTTCACTGTGCATTTCTGGACCCATCCCTCACTGTCTTTTCAGTGTGACAACGATAACACCAGCACACGAGTATGAATGTGTCATTTTCCAAGGCACACAAAACCTATGGCACTCAAACCTTTCATTTCTCCAGACTCAAAGGCAGGCGAGGAAGGCCCTGTTTGATAACAGCAATTCTAGAAAGGTCACAGGCGTCAAGAAAATAGGAAGAATGAGCCAGGAGGTTTTAAAGTTGTATTAATGAGAACCCCTTGCTGGCACATGCCTCTGAGGTCAGACCATCACCTAAAATGATAAAGATTTATCATGGGAAGGCAAGCTGGTCAAAGCTTCCTCTTATCTTATGCCATCCCTTTATGAAAGCAGCCACTGTCAGGACCCTTGGTGGATGAAAGCTTCTCCTACACTGCTACAGACCTCACAGTAAAAGAGAAACATCCAATAAGTCTGTAAATATTTGATGCAATATATTTTGTACTCTTTGCGGATTTTTAAGGCGAGCCAGCACATTATGCTGGACTTTGAAGATCCACTCTGAAGAGGAGTGGAGGCGATGTATATTAAACAGGAAACTGCTTAAGATAATAAACAAATGACCTTTTTTGTTGGGTTTTGGTTTTAAAACGTTACAAAAACTAGTTTCAGAAGCTCTTTGGATATTTTATCTTTTGACTTACAAGTACAGAGATGAATCTCACCATTTGAGGCATACCTATGGTTCCCCTTGACCACCATATCAGAATATATAGAGACTATATAGAGACTGCATAGCTAAACTATAAAGCATGGCTCTGACCGCTTCAACCAACAGTTGGGCGTATCACTGCACAACACCCTTACCAATATAATCAATAATACAGTGTCAAAACTGCTCCATGTAGGGTAGAGTGGGGGAAAAGACTTGAGGTAACTTGCTAACTTGAGGTAATTTTTAAATATAAAATCCAAATATTTTTATTCAACCAACTAGTTAGAATATATTTGATGGAAAAACAAAGGATTTGATGTACAGAACAGAATAACATCAGTAATTGCAAATTGCCCCCTGAAGGCGTTTTACTACAACGGCGTTTTAGTGCCTCCTTAAAAAATAAAAAAATAAATCTAAAATTACGAGATTAAAGTCGTAATATTTCGAGAATAAATTCGAAACTACGAGAATAAAGTCGAAATGTTTCGAGAATAAAGTCGAAATACTACGAGAATAAAGTCGAAATGTTTCGAGAATAAAGTCGAAATGTTTCGAGAATTTAAATCGTAGAAATTAAAGTTATAATATTTTGAGAGTATAGCCTATATAGCGCATGGAAATGGCCCGCATTGAGAGCACCGGGAGAAGTTGACAGGCCACCGGAAATGATTTGAATATTGTCCGAGCGGCCGCATCATCTTGCTGGGATGTCAATTTTAAGGACTCGCGGAAACAGCTTAATATCAAGAATATGATATTTATTAACAGACTGAACAGGAACAACTGTTTATCTTAATAACATCAGCTCACACTCAATCGATATTCCTTTGGGGGGCGCTGTAGCTCTCGCTCTCTTATTTAACCCTTTTTTAATACACTACATATATATGTAGGATTATTAGCAGAAATCATACCGTGTGTCATACTCGCGGGGACAGTATGCTTGGAAATAATATTTCATGTCTTCCATTGCATTCGTTATTTGTAGTGCCACCCAATAGCAATAGCTTTTAGTGCTTTAATACAAAGTCTCAGCTCTCAAAATCAGTTTTATAACGAAACACAAATTATGTGTCTTACAATAATGTGATTTTCAAGCTCTTTAATGTGGCGTGACAGATCGCTGTATTTACAGTATGTGAATCAATTCATTAAATTATTGTGAAAATTCCACCTGCTCCGCAAAAACGTCTCAAACCTTCATTCCTCACATGTAGCCTGTTTAATTAAACAGCAATAAAACATTCTAAAGGTTGAAGTGGACTCAAATTTGTTAACATACGTTATATTGCTGTCTTTTCTGCTGTAAATTTTAAGTGATTCACAAACTGTTTTATTCATGGTATACTGTAAATGAGGACGTCTTCCATTCATTATTTGTAGCGCGCCAGCCAACTAGTATCGCAACAATTGTGTGCTTTGTTGCTTTTACACACAGCTCAGCTTTCAAATTCTGCCAGTTTTATAACGAAATACAAATTATAAATGTGTTTTTGCTCTTTATTTCAAGTTTATAGCAAGATATAAATTGAAGGAACATCATAAGGCATGAAAAAAAAAAAAAAAAAAACGCTTTAAACTAATTTATAATGAAAATAATGTCTGGTCGTTCGTTATTGTAATCGGAAAGATGACTGACTCACATGCCGCTTAACAAAAAAAGTATTGCAATATAGCCTATATATTGTTTGCATTTCGCTATAAAACTGATAGATTTTGAAAACTGAGATTTGGAATCTCCCGGTGCTTCCAATCTGGGCCATTTGCATGAGCAAAAGGCTAGAATAGCCGATCTCAAAATATTATAACTATATAATCTTTATTCTCAAAACATTTCGACTTTATTCTCGTAATGTTTCGACTTTATTCTCGTAATGTTTCGACTTTATTCTCGTAGTGTTTCGACTTTATTCTCGTAATATATCGACTTTATTCTCGAAATATTTCGACTTTGTTCTCGTAGTGTTTCGACTTTATTCTCGTAACATTTCGACTTTATTCTCGTAGTTTCGACTTTATTCTCTAAATATTACGACTTTAATCTCGTAATCTTAGAATTTTTTTTTTTTTTTTTTTAAGGAGGCACTAAAACGCCGTCGTATTTTACTGATTATGTTTGAGAAAACAAAATTGTCATTCTGAAAATATGATTTTATTTTTATTAAATAACACGTACCCTATCTACAGGCTCTACTGTTCTCACATCATATATAAATGTGACGTTCTACAAAACAACAAGCTCTAAAACACTTTTTTCCTTACTGTTAAAAATTAAATAATTTACTGTGAAATTCGTTTTCTCTTACGTTTCTCTCTCATCAGCGTAAGCTTCATGGTGAAAACTTCTACATCACTCTTGTCAACGTAGTCCATAGTTACAATAAAAATTTATCTTGACTTTATCTTGTGGTTATTTTGAGAAAAACAGTAGGGTGGCATTTTACCCCATGGGGGCGTTTTCCCCCTCTCTACCCTATTATATATTTCACACAATGGAACCAAGCCGCAACACAATGAAAAAAGCCACAACACAACGAAATGAGCACAACACAATGGAACCAAGCCGCAACACAATGAAAAAAGCCACAACACAACGAAATGAGCACAACACAATGGAAACAAGCCGCAGCACAATGGAAACAAGCCACAACACAATGGAAAAAAGCCACAACACAATGAAATGAGCACAACACAACTAAAACTAGCTGAAACACAATGGAAACAAGCCACAACACAACAAAATGAGCACAACAATGGAAACAAGCCACAACACAATGAAATGAGCACAACACAATGGAAACAAGCCATAACACAACGAAAACAAGCTGCAACACAATGGAAAAAAGCCACAACACAACGAAATGAGCACAACACAATGGAAACAAGCCACAACACAATGGAAAAAAGCCACAACACAACGAAATGAGCACAACACAATGGAAACAAGCTGCAACACAATGGAAACAAGCCACAACACAATGGAAAAAGCCACAACACAATGAAATGAGCACAACACAACTAAAACTAGCTGAAACACAATGGAAACAAGCCACAACACAACAAAATGAGCACAACAATGGAAACAAGCCACAACACAACGAAATGAGCACAACACAATGGAAACAAGCCGCAACACAACAAAAACAAGCTGCAACACAATGGAAACAAGCTGCAACACAATGGAAACAAGCCACAACACAACGAAATGAGCACAACACAATGGAAACAAGCCGCAACACAATGGAAACAAGCCACAACACAACAAAATGAGCACAACACAATGGAAACAAGCCACAACACAACAAAATGAGCACAACAATGGAAACAAGCCACAACACAACGAATGAGCACAACACAATGGAAACAAGCCGCAACACAATGGAAACAAGCCACAACACAACAAAATGAGCACAACAATGGAAACAAGCCACAACACAACAAAATGAGCACAACACAATGGAAACAAGCCACAACACAACAAAATGAGCACAACACAATGGAAACAAGCCACAACACAACAAAATGAGCACAACAATGGAAACAAGCCACAACACAACGAAATGAGCACAACACAATGGAAACAAGCCGCAACACAACAAAACAAGCTGCAACACAATGGAAACAAGCTGCAACACAATGGAAACAAGCCACAACACAACGAAATGAGCACAACACAATGGAAACAAGCCGCAACACAATGGAAACAAGCCACAACACAACAAAATGAGCACAACACAATGGAAACAAGCCACAACACAACAAAATGAGCACAACAATGGAAACAAGCCACAACACAACGAAATGAGCACAACACAATGGAAACAAGCCGCAACACAATGGAAACAAGCCACAACACAACAAAATGAGCACAACAATGGAAACAAGCCACAACACAACAAAATGAGCACAACACAATGGAAACAAGCCACAACACAACAAAATGAGCACAACACAATGGAAACAAGCCACAACACAACAAAATGAGCACAACAATGGAAACAAGCCACAACACAACGAAATGAGCACAACACAATGGAACCAAGCCACAACACAACAAAATGAGCACAACACAATGGAAACAAGCCACAATACAACAAAAACAAGCAGAACACAATGGAAACAAGCTACAACACAACGAAAACAAGCCACAACACAATGGAACACAATTTCGTGTTGTGAAAATTTTGTTGTGTTGTGCACTACTGGGCCAAAATAGTCAGGAAATATTTTTAGTAGAAGGAAAGAATTTTTAGAGAACTTACTTCAAAAAAGTAACATATACATACACTTTTGGTTTTAATATTTTTTTATTGTGTGGTAGCAGTTTTTTAAAAGCAATAAGGTACTCAAGGTGTGCTGTATCGTGAATAAGTGATGGCTGAAGGGGTTGCTAACAATTACATCAAGCCATCACTTATAACCTACTGTAATCCACATTCTCAACGCAAAAGGAAGCCTGAAATTCGTGCCAAATTAATATCAAATGTGCAGGGCCCCAAATAGGATGAAATAGGGAAACAAATAAATACATTGATGCTTTTGTCTTCACTCACAAAACATTTGCATTACCTCGATACACTTGACAGATGCTTGCAAAAATCTGGGTTCTAAACTGACAAACATTTTGTGAGTGAAGGCAGAGTTTTTGAGAGGAGTGCAAAACTTTTATAGAAGAATGCAAAACTGGTGATGGAAATTATATGAGGTTATTGGAAAAGCTATATTGAACACAAATGCGTTGAAATATAATAATGTTTTGGTGTTGCCTTTTTTTATGTACCTTGAAATACAACAGAATTCCTTATTCATTGTGTGGATTAATTTGTATGTCAAATGACGATGGAAAAAAAGAACAAGCATTGATGCTGTGTGTGAGAGAGGATTTATGGAAATATCTACAATACAAGTGGCTTTCATCACACCACAGGAGAGCCGTCACACGGATTGAGTTGATCTTTAATCTGCTGTCTCGTGGAGACCATGAGAATCTGATGAGCTTCTAATACACATGTTTCAACATCTGATTTCAGTAATATAAACAATATTAATATTAAACATTATTGTATGTACTTAATCAAAAGGTTAAAGCAATAGCAATGAATTTTGCCAAATAAATTAATGTCTAATTTAAAGTGATTAACTAAATCAAAAGTTTAAAATAACAAATTAATTTTTTCAAATAAATTAATGTCTAATTTAAAGGTGAATAACTCAGGGGCAAAACATTAAAGATAATATTAAAAGCCCATGCTGCAGAATTTCCTTCCACCTACTTTGCATCCATCAACTTTCACGCTTAGTTACATATTAAACCTTATTCTTAAGTGATATTTATTTTGTTTGAGGCGGGCTCCCCTGGGGGCAGGAATAAAAACCATAAATCCATTGTTGACATGGCAACCATTAAACCTGAATTTCAGGATTTCAGCATGAGGCCGTTTGGCAGTGTGATAAAATGTGTGAGAACACAGCAATTGAAGCAGCAACTGTTGTGTCTATAGACCGTGGTTTCTCACAGATAATCTAAGAGTCATTCTTACAAGAACTGCTCTCCTGCTGAAAACACACAACTAAACTGAATCTACAGAAAAGAAAGCACGCTGCACAAGGTTTCTGAAACGGAGAAGCAAGTCTTTGTGGTACTGTGAAGCATTAGCTTTTGTCACTGCTAATTTCTGACTAAAGGACAAAGGTTTTGTTCCTAGTTGTTCGTATTTATATTCACGCTGGTATATTGAGCCCAAACATGATACCGAGAGTGTTTTGGCAAAGTATGCAAAGACATGCTGTGGTAAACTGATATGAGTGCAGTCTTGGGATTGGTGTAATATCATAAACACATTCTGGCTAGTGTGCAGCAATACAAAGCCAGAAGTCTTGTAATCCTTAAGCGTTTGAAACAGCATTGAGTCATCATCCACAAAGTAGGCCCTGAATTATCAGCACAGTCTACGCCAAAAATGAGTAATTAGAACACAACGTACGTGCTGACATTTCAACTTACTCAACACATTAGTTAACCTTCATGTCCTGCTGAGGTATTATTGCTGCTATTAACCACTTATTTTGCTTCAAATTATTTTAAGCACATTTAACCCAATTAAAATCCATTAGGCAGAAATGACCAGCTTTTTCATTCTGTTCTGCCTCAAAGTTCTTACAAACTTCACAAATCTGACTTACCTATTCATTTTTGGAGTCAGTTTAACACCTCAAAAAGCCATTGCATCAAAAAAAAAAAAAAAACCAATAACTGGGAGCAGTGCATGTAGAATTGCATCTAAATTGTATTCATTGAGAACATCTAAAGCATATTTTCATGTTTTCTGAAGACGTTTGTATATCTTATATTTTAAAATATTAAAATCACCTTAGGTCTCTCAATCCCCATACAGAACATTAGGGTTAAGAACGTTCAATGGAATTCACACACAAATAAATAAAAGAAAAAAGAATGAAATCCATGGTTAAATGTTCAGCTCTAAATTTTCAAGATGGACTTCATCAGGTCATTTACCAAATCCAACAGATCCAAAGGCTGGTGATCGTACTTATTTTACAAACAGAGTAAGATGGAAATAGAGAATGGGTCTTTGTTTACACATCTGCTGAAGCTGGAAAAACCGTTTAAGTTAAAGCAATGACATTGGGTAGCAAAATAACCTAAAATAAAAGTGAAAGATGGACACTAGCTGGTTTTCGTATATGGTACGTTCAGACAGCAGGGTGAGCAAGAGCAGCCAGAGGAATGGAGGTGAACTTGACATTGTGAAGAACAGATGGTACAATCCAGAAAGCATTACTGTTAAAGCACAGACTTGCAATTAGAAAGTATATTTACCATAGCACTGTGGCCATGATATAATATTGCTTTGCCAGTGTTGTGTACCATATGTCCCAACCACTGCAGACATGATATTCACAGCACAGGCAAAACATATGGTTTTCACCCCCCAAAAAAAATAAAGGGATGGTTTACCTTAATATCTTGGTATTAAATTGACCAAATTCCCCAGCGTATCATAGAATATGGGTCTTAATGTATTACGCAAAACAAAAAAACTATGCAAAAACAAAAAGCTCAAAGAAAATAAAGCGTACATTGACTACATCGAAATCAGTCATTAATATTTTGTTGGTGCTCCCATGGTTTTGATTACAGCAGCCTTTCTCCACGTTCAGGTAATTTTCATCCTTCTTTAAAAAAATGCTCACTAGTCTTCCTTGACCAGCCACAGCACTTCAGATTCTGCACAGTAGTGTACTCACTGCACTTTGAAATAATTATGTGGACATTGTGAATGTTCACATCCAGCACATAAGCAGTATCCAAACCCGACTGACCAGATATAGCCATTTTAAGAATATCCTACTTGCTTGCAGAGCTCCTTCCACATGGCTATTTTCTCTAAAAGCCACAAAATAACAACTAATAATAATGCTAATAACCTGCTACATTGTGATTTATTAAATTATAGGCTAAGAATAATGACTGCAAGCTTGGTATGACAACTTGGTCAAAAGTGATGTCTGTACAATTTCGTATGTTTCACTGCATCATGACCAATTCTAAAACTGAAACTTGGAATGCATACATTAGTTTTACACTCTAGGCACAACATAATAACAAGCATACAGAGTATTTAATAAATATGTAATAAAAAGTTTGGATTAAGTGCGAAAAAGATAACTTTTAGAGGTTGGACCACACTTTTGGCCACTACATACACTGAATAGTGACAAGCAAGCACAGTTGATTTTCAGCATACCATACTTGCTGTGCATCATGTATGTGAGTTGATCATTGTTTACGTCAGAAGTATATTACGTTGTCAGAAGTCTATTTGTCACATTATGTTCTATATGCATTTTGTAAACACAAAACTCAAAAATGGATTTAAACTCAAAATGGCTCTCAACGAAAGGCACTGGGGCACCTAATCGCATTCATTTTGTGGAAATTGTAATGCTTCACCTCCAACCCTCATTATCTTCTCTCAAAGTCTAGGTCTGTGAAATGCCAACATCAAGGTGGCATTTAACTCTGTTGCTGTGCTTCCCAAGACAGATCAGACCACCACTTAGTGCACATCATTCCTATATTCAAAATTGCCATCATCTAGAGGACCATCACTAACAAAATCGGTAACAATTTACAATAAGGTGTCATTTGTTAACATTAGTTAATGTATTAACTAACATGAACAAACAATGAACAATGCATTTATTACACTATTTATTATGAAAATACAGTTGTTCATTGTTTTTTCATCTCAGTTCACAGTGCATTAACTAATGTTAACAAACACAACTTGTGATTTTAATAATGCATTAGTAAATGCTGAAATTAACATTAACTAAGATTAATAAATGCTGTAGAAGTATTGTTCGTGTTTACTAATGTTGTTAACTAATGTTAACTAATGAACCTTATTGTAAAGTGTTACCACAAAATCATAGTTTGCACACGGAAGGAAGTTGAAAGAGCTTTGGGCGGCATGCAGGAGACTTTTGCAAATGCAGAGTGTCTTTTCTCTGGATCACAAATCTTCATGCACTGTGCCAGTACCAAAGATAGGCTGCCCCATCTGACATCATGAAGACCTTTAGGAGGCTGGTCCTGAAACAGGTCTCAAACCATCTGGATCCACTGAAATTTGCTTAGAAGACATAAAGACATTTGGACTACTCAATGATTCGTATGCATCACCATGGTTAGAATTATATTTTTAATTGGGGAAAACAATGGGAGAGAAAACAAATCATTGGTTTTGTAGCTGCCGACCCTAAAACACGCATCAGGTTTGATTAGATGCACTGTTGATTTATTGATGGTTCAAAGAGGTCCTTCTCTCTAATAACTGGAAAGTCTAGCAACATTTTTCAGATCTGAGTGAGAGTTTCTGTTTTCCTACTCTCTTGAAATAGGTCTCACTCTACAGGCTGGCTAATCACTGTGTAATGCATGCAAAATTGACTGGGTTTATCAAGAGGCAAACTGAACTGCAAAGCTTGAACCAGTGGCCCCTGCGAGCAAAGTTTCAACTGAGCGCTGTGAGGTGGTAAGAGTTCCGCGTAGCAGTTGATGAGTCATTCACGGCGCACAGACACAGCTTTTTTTCACTGTTGACAGTCAGCTCCCAGACTATGAAAGCCTTGTTTGTCTTAGAAATGGGCTTTGGCTGGGAGAAACACAGCTGGTTTGGGCGATCAGATCTCTAAATGTTCAACTTTCCAACAGGAGTCATTCAAAAGCAAGGAACGGGAGCTGCCTATTGGGAAATAGTCCCGGATTAAAGGAGCCAAAAGATTGAAAAAGTAATTTAAAAAATAATGGGCTTTTTAATGACTAAACCTAAGGGACACCCAGATGTGCTCTTTGTTAATTTTCACTTGTGTAATGTAAAATTCCAACTGCTTAATTACTCTAGTATACACAAAGCAAATGCTTTTAACGAAGCAATTATGGGAGACAATCTCGTCATGGCACCACAGCTTTCACAAACACCCCCTGCCACTTGGACAGACTGTTGTTGTCAGAGAAAAAACATTGGGTTCTCATGTGTTGGATGACAAATGAAAATATATTAGCGTTTATTAATGGTAACATTTCCACCCGGTCTTTCTAGCGTTACTCTCTCAACGTTAGGGGTTGTTGCAAAGCAAGTCATTATACAAATGTTGATATCAGCTAGTTGCATTAAAGGTTCAACAAAGAATGTCTATCTTCACAGCAATAAGGATTTTTTCTTCCGTCTTTGTTGGTCTTGTATTGCTTCCCCCGCAAATAGTCCGACAGGCAAACCACAACATTTTTACTTTTAGCAATTTACCATTTAGCAATATTTTCATTTTTTTTCTTTAGAAATGTGTTTAATTACAACCATAAGGTAACTACTCCAAAAATAAACGTTTGCTTTAAAAACTGCAACATATGATTTTTGCCAAATCGTCCACCCCTAGACGTTTCCATTGACTATAGCACAAAACTTACTCACACCTTCTCAGGGCCAGCAGTTCATCCTTATTGCTGTTTCATTTTTTAGCTAGTAGAAGAACGCACCAGGTACTGGTATCAGACTCTGTAAGATTACTAGTCATGTAATCACTGGAATATATAAGGGAGGCAATAAAAAAACATGCAACCTTCAAAAATATGACATGAAAATAATATAACTAACAGCAAACAAAAAACAAATCTGAGAACATCTTTCAATATTTAACGGTTTCTTTCCTTTGAGAACAAGGTTGTACGGGGCAGAGTTCTGAGATTTTATCTTATTACGCATTAAAGTACAATAACAGAAAGCTCAGACCCTCTGCAAATCAGGCAGTGAAAGTCCAAGAACTGCTGTTTTTCTTCTTTTGCCGGTGGAGATTTTGTTGTGTGCTTGTTAGTGCCTGTGTATGAAGAGAAGATATATCATGCACTGAAGGGGGCAATGTTGGCATTGTTATTGCCCTTTTAGATCAAAAACATCATTAGGGAGCATGTCTCTTGACATTCTGTGTTGATTTTTTGCTCTTGCTGGAGGATCAATAGATTTCCAGTGCCAAGGAACGTAAAGGGTGCCGATTTCTGCCTATCGGAAGAGCAGCCGAACAGCTGTTGGTAAATATCATTACAATATTACATGTTTTATTGCTGGTTTAATAGTGACATATTTGATGGCCATGCGCAGAGGACATTAACATTTAGAACGATCAATAGAACGTCTGGTTGCAGATTTTACGAGAAGCATTTCCCTGTGATAGAAGAATTTGCAAAAAGACCTATAGTCAATTGCCACTAGATTAATGAATGGCAGACGGATGGAGGAATAGCCACTCTGACGAGCCACAAAGATTTAGTTCTTCATAGTCACTGCACAGACAGATAGATAGATAAATAGACAGACACCCTCCAAAATGAAATGAAAATTGCTCATTGAAAAGGCTGCATTTCGTGCATGGTTTAAAAATTAGAAGCATTCCTTTGAGATGCAAAATCCAGAAGAATACTTCTTCTGTCAGATCTAAATTGCTAATGCACACCGTATGGGAGCCGAGTATCCCTTTCAAGGATGGGAGTCGTAAAGACACAAACCTGATAGCTGCGCACTTGATCAAAGCTTGGCCATGCCATGTTTTTCCCAATGAGGAGCTGCACAGATGCATAGCAACATGCATATTCTGAGCCACAATTTCAAATTGTGGGAGTCTGACAGTACAACTGCGAAATATCACTAACAAAATGAACGAACAGCAGCTAATTGGCCTTCTTAAAATTTAATTTCCTTAAAAATCTTTCAACTTAATAGACAGGTTGTATTGCTAAGCAACATATTTAAATGATAGTACCACTGGTAGTAGTTGGAAAACACATCAGCTGCTGCAAAGGAAAACAACTAAACAATTTAATTAGGGTATTAATCCGGATAATTTTGAAAACACATCTTTTTCCTCTGTGTTTTAGCCTTTAATCAACATTGAGACAGTGATTTTTTTCAAGCAAAGCTCTATATAATGGATACATTAGAAAACATAGTTTTCAGTATACTACCATTTTAGTATTGTACCATGAATTCATCATGTTTAGCCATGTGACGCATATTGTACTTATAGAAAGTTGTACCATGTTATTTTGTACAATCCTTTATATAAAGATGAAAGAATATTTACTTACAACTGTCCTGCAGCAATACCATACATGGAATGTTGACCTGGGCACACGAGTGTCTGGTGGCACATTTTGCTAATAAAAATGACAGTGTCAGAAGAATAGCTTTCAGAGAACTTTATTATGGTATCATCAAATTGAAACTTCAATTTGGTTTAAGTGTGTTAATTTCCTCAAAAATTGTTGAGTAAAAAGGGTTTCACAAAGGGTTAAAACCAGCAGAATCTAATAAAACATGCTGCATGGATAATGGGTTTTACATATATCCTGATTAATGTGGATGTAGCCTTAGAGAAACTACTAATGGTTACCTTTCAGAGTAACACTTCTCTTAATATCAATTATGTATATCATAAATTGTAAGTGATGTAGTTTAAGCATCATGTATCCACATTGTTTGACCATAAATATCATTTTAACGCCTTTACAGCCATTACTCATGTTGTACCCCTTATTGCAGTTTCTACACATTTTCAGTGCATAATTGTGCTTATTAGATGGATAACTGTCTTTTTGGGAAATAATGTGTTTACATCCTATGATAAATTCAGCCTAAGCGAATTCCTCTGATGCACAAGTTCCCAATACAGTAGAGATCAAAGTGAGTGAATCATATAACTGTTTTTAGATAAATACAAGCCAGTCGAGGCCAACTCCTACATTCGGCCCACAGTGATGAGATTCTCCATTCCACAAAAGCATTCCAGCACAATGGTATTGGAAGAAAAGAACTGTCCCTTTCATGAGCGCTGCCAGTGAGTTTACACGCTCCACTTGTTTTTCTCTTGTGTTTCAGCTAATTCGCCAGAGTTGCCCACTCACCCTCTGTAAAGAACACACATACACATGCTCCAAGGCCACATCACACTGGACAAACTTTCCCACCAACTTATTACTCACTGAGAACCCGCACAGATGCATAGCAACATGCATATTCTGAGCCACAATTTCAAATTGTGGGAGTCTGACAGTACAACTGCGAAATATCACTAACAAAATGAACGAACAGCAGCTAATTGGCCTTCTTAAAATTTAATTTCCTTAAAAATCTTTCAACTTAATAGACAGGTTGTATTGCTAAGCAACATATTTAAATGATAGTACCACTGGTAGTAGTTGGAAAACACATCAGCTGCTGCAAAGGAAAACAACTAAACAATTTAATTAGGGTATTAATCCGGATAATTTTGAAAACACATCTTTTTCCTCTGTGTTTTAGCCTTTAATCAACATTGAGACAGTGATTTTTTTCAAGCAAAGCTCTATATAATGGATACATTAGAAAACATAGTTTTCAGTATACTACCATTTTAGTATTGTACCATGAATTCATCATGTTTAGCCATGTGACGCATATTGTACTTATAGAAAGTTGTACCATGTTATTTTGTACAATCCTTTATATAAAGATGAAAGAATATTTACTTACAACTGTCCTGCAGCAATACCATACATGGAATGTTGACCTGGGCACACGAGTGTCTGGTGGCACATTTTGCTAATAAAAATGACAGTGTCAGAAGAATAGCTTTCAGAGAACTTTATTATGGTATCATCAAATTGAAACTTCAATTTGGTTTAAGTGTGTTAATTTCCTCAAAAATTGTTGAGTAAAAAGGGTTTCACAAAGGGTTAAAACCAGCAGAATCTAATAAAACATGCTGCATGGATAATGGGTTTTACATATATCCTGATTAATGTGGATGTAGCCTTAGAGAAACTACTAATGGTTACCTTTCAGAGTAACACTTCTCTTAATATCAATTATGTATATCATAAATTGTAAGTGATGTAGTTTAAGCATTGCGTATCCACATTGTTTGACCATAAATATCATTTTAACGCCTTTACAGCCATTACTCATGTTGTACCCCTTATTGCAGTTTCTACACATTTTCAGTGCATAATTGTGCTTATTAGATGGATAACTGTCTTTTTGGGAAATAATGTGTTTACATCCTATGATAAATTCAGCCTAAGCGAATTCCTCTGATGCACAAGTTCCCAATACAGTAGAGATCAAAGTGAGTGAATCATATAACTGTTTTTTAGATAAATACAAGCCAGTCGAGGCCAACTCCTACATTCGGCCCACAGTGATGAGATTCTCCATTCCACAAAAGCATTCCAGCACAATGGTATTGGAAGAAAAGAACTGTCCCTTTCATGAGCGCTGCCAGTGAGTTTACACGCTCCACTTGTTTTTTCTTGTGTTTCAGCTAATTCGCCAGAGTTGCCCACTCACCCTCTGTAAAGAACACACATACACATGCTCCAAGGCCACATCACACTGGACAAACTTTCCCACCAACTTATTACTCACTGAGAACCCGTCACTGGGGAGGAACTGAACAGGTGTCCTATCTTCTCAGGAAGACTATGGGGATAATGACAACAAGCTCTCATTAACACATACTCTCTGTAGCTTTTACACACGAATGCAGCAAAACATGAAAGCCAAAGTCAGATGAAGTTCAGAATTCAGTGATAACCTGGAAGAATAAAAGCAGTTGGATCTTTTTGAAGGCAAAATTAATGAGGGCTATATGTTATAAAAAAGTTCTATACTTAATAAAGTATAGCAACCCATACTTAAATCTCACTAGCTTTCTGGACTAAACTGAGGTGCTTGTCATAAGAGCCAGCAGCACTGGTTCGAAAGATGTCCCACAAGCTGGATGTTCCACCAGAGCCTTGTATTTTCCATATTTTCATGAAGGCATTTCACATGAGAACTTAAAAGACTAATTGGCCCACAGAGATCAGCGGTAAAAACCCAGACCTGGTTCCAAACCCAGACCTGCCATATGAGTGGTTAATCACCTGTGAGCCTCACACCTGACTTAACAGACACTTTCATATCCAAAGAGAAGCTGTTACCAGTCAAAGGTGCCTTGAGCCACAATTTGCCCAAATGTGAGACTCAACCCAAGTTCAAATGGAGAAGATGGTCTGCTATAGCGTAGCAGAACATTTTTTTCAGCCAGTATTTAATATGGGTACATTCAAACTGACACTTCATTTGACAAGATCATTGTTATATCAGTGAAAAAAGAAAAACGTCATCAATGACTAATATCTATGAATCAATTTCTAGCGTGATTTTGTTGGAATGATAATGTGACACTAAAGACTAGAGTAATGGCTGCTGGAAGAAAAAAAAAATCTCAGGAATAAATTAAATATTAAAATATTTTACTGAATAATTAATATATTTGTATTAAATAAAAGCATTCAAATATATAGATAGATAGATAGATAGATAGATAAGCAAGTGAAAAGTTTGAAATCATTAAGCTTTTAATGCTCACCAAGGCTGCATTTATTCAATGAAAGACACAGTAAAACACATTTTAATAGAATTTTAAATTTTACAAAAGAACTACAGAACATTTCAGGACAAACCTGGCAGGATATATACGGTCACATGCTTGTGGAACATAATGTAAGGCATTGGCAGGGGATCTCCCCTGAGGAGCAGTCAAAAACCCTGCAAACTATTGTCACAAAATCAAAGGTTCCTCAAATGTCACTGGTTTTTGCATTCCCTGTCTGTCAATTCAATTTTTATACACATCTGACTTCGGAATCACGATAAGAGGGACAAGAGACATTCTATTGTGTGCTCTCTTATGTAACACAGCACACTGATGTACCGTACAGTAAATATAAAAGAAGCACCTAACATCATACCCAAGACCCAGAGCCATTTTAAACACCATTCTTCTATTCTACTTACACATGATATTGATCTTTTGTTCTACCTTGAGGGAAAAAAAGGACTTATTACCTAAAATAATGTTGTGCATGCACAAAAGGGAGTGAAGCACATGATCAGGTTCATGAGTGATATTACAGTTTTCTCGATTGCTAACACACTATAACTGATTCATCTGGCACAATTTTCCAAACCATTCATACAGTTCTCAAAACAAAGACACGTTTCTCAAAACTTTTAACACATTTAACCTGCTTTCAGACATGTTCCAATTTGCTCAGTGTTTTCTGCAATACTCTACACAAGAACGGCATCATTTTGCACAGGTTTAACCATGTTCTCATTTAGAAAACACAAACGCACAGTATAACTACCTCAAGAATAACAAAATTAACACAAACAGCACACATTTATCCATGTGTGAACATTAAATAGCAAAACTGAAGACACGCCAGTCAGAATCTCAGGATGAACAAGAGCACAAGTGATTATGAGTTTTGGAAAATGAATCCTGGTAGTGGGAGACAAAGAGGAAGAGGAGAGGAAAAGAAAAAAATGAAGGGGACGAGGTCAAAGGTAATTTGTTCGTGATGAAATACAAAGCACTATAGTGGACCATCTTCTTGTGCATGGAATGACCATAAGGAAAGCTGGTCTGTACTTACACATTGCTATTAAAGTACATAGTATCAGTATTTCAGATGAGAGAACTTTCACTATTTATTGTACTGTAAATACTGTAGCACACACCCTCAAACTCGTGACTGTTGAATTGATTTGTAGCTAAGTACTTCTTACATGTACTGTATTTGTGCATTGGACTTTGGTTTCTGAATATGTCCTTTGTGATTATGGTTACTGATTATGTTCAACTATGTCTTGTTAATTTATCTATTTAACCTGTGCATTTATAGCCCTGGTTTCATTCTGTTCATTGTCCATCCTACTGAGAGTCGACTCTCTAGGGGAGGTAGAGAAAGTCTTTTGTCAGAAGACTAAGAAACTGCAATAGTATAACACAGTGGTTCCCAGCCCTGGTCCTGGAGGCACCCCAACACTTAATCAAAAACACCTGATTCAGGTCATCAGCTCATTAGTAGAAACTCCAAGACCTGAAATTGGTGTGTCAGAGGAAGGAGATGTGCAGTGTTGGGGTGCCTCCAGGACCAGGGTTGGGAACCACTGGTATAACAAATAAGGATATTACAATACTGTAATGCAACTTGGCATTGGATGCTGTATTTATTTATTTATTTAAAGTAACTGGCAGTATATTCCAGTTGTGTTTACTGTATATTCTGTTGTTTGGTTTTTGAACTTTTTCTTCTAGTGCTTTTCATCTACCGTAAGATCACTTTACAGTAGTTTACTGTAATGAAAGTAAACATTTCTTAAAGTTGTTTTTTTTTCTCTGAATTTTACTGTATCTGCCCTGCTCTATTACAGTTTTTTTTCAACTGCTTACACACGTTTTCAAAACTTTGCCTCTCTTTTTCAAAACTTTACACACAAATCCAAGAATTGCACACACAAAATACAAAATGCCTCACATCTCTTGCAAAATGAAGCAATGCATTCAAAATATCACAAACACGTCTCAAAAGCAAACATTTGTCTTACGTTGCAAACACTTTTGCCATAATATTATATTTTTGGATATATCATATACACATTTATTCAAAACATAAAGCTCTTCTTTCATGAGCTCCTATGTACATTTCTGTCCAAGATTGAAAGTAATTGGCAGAGAGATTAAAAATTCATGGTAAATATGAACGCAAGATTGAAAACAAACTTTGTTTTTAACTGTAAGCATTCGTGGTTCTGAATACAGTATTACCCAGTAAGAAGGAAAGGAAATACATTGTTTGCATCCAATGTTCAAAACCTACAGTTTTTCTTCGTCACTTTGGTGCATTTCTCGAATTATCCTTACTGTAATACCGGCAAAGAAGTATGTGCATTTCTCAAAACAATTTGTGCAAACAGCACCACACAATGGATTACCTGCAAAAGCCTGTAACTTACTCAAATTCTTTAGTTCATCTCTCAAAAGTAAGTATTTGTCAATGAACATATTAGTGCCATCAGAACAAAAAGTCCTTATTTCATTGTTCACAAACAAGATAGTCAAAATGCTTAGTCATGTTGTCAAAATAACACTGCACTCTGTTAGTATTACCTGATGTAAACTATGGCAACAGTTTAGATGACAGTTACTGTATTGAAATGCAGAAGGCTGAGTTTCTTATGTATGCCATATATCCATTTCAAAAGTACAATTTTACACTACTGTATGTGTGATATTGATTGAAAGAGACTGGATCGAATTCACAGTTACACTTTTACTAGCGGTCTGACTTGCACAGATAACTATATAATACATTTTGAGCAACATGACATTAGCAACTGATAATGTAGGAAACCGCAGACAAATGTACATAATCAGTTGCATGAATGTACCAAAGCAATCACAACTTGTTCAAAAGAATGAGAAACTGCTTTTGTGATGTACATAAGTGACTAGATGATGTGGAGGTTGAACAAAGTAGTTTTGAGAATTTCATTTTTGATCTGAGAAATGCATCAAAGCGACGAAGCAAGAAAAACTGTATAACCTGACCTGTGGCCTATTTATAGGCCTATTCTAAAGCCATGATTGGTTGGTGTTAAATAAAGCAATGAGTGTTTGTGCATGTGAGAAGTTAGTGTGAAGCACTGATGCATTAGTGTGGCATTTTAAATGGTTGTGTTTGAAAAAGGAAATCAAGATACTTCCTGTTAGATTTTTGTGTGTTACATATAGAATTGTGTGTTGTGTTTTGCAAAAAGTGTTTTTTGAAATTGAAAACTGAGTCAAATGGTGAGAATTAGTGTAAGGTTTTGCAGATTTGGTGTGTGGTTCTGGTGTTTGAGTGTCAGGTTTCAGAAATTGAGTGACAAGTAAAGATTTTGTGTGTAAGCAGTTGAAAAAAACTGTAACTTGACCTGTGGCCTGTTTATAGGCCTATTCTAAAGCCATGATTGGTTGGTGTTAAATAAAGCAATGAGTGTTTGTGCATGTGAGGAGTTAGTGTGAACCACTGATGAATTAGTGTGGCATTTTAACAACCTGGTCTCATAAAAATATGTACCTCTGCACACTTTTTGTGCGACACCGTTTTACATACCTTGCTGCACGTTTTGCCGCAGTTTCAAATAGAAATGTCCACTGAGTGGCGCTAAAACACAGGTTCAATATGTGAACCCTGACACGTTTTTATTACGTAGATATTGGTACTTACTGCTGTTTTTTATTACGTTGCTTCAGATACGTATTGCGGCGGTTCAGAATTAAAATACCCGGGGACTGTAGCTAAAGGTCAATGCTCTATCGTGTTGGAAATACGCCCTACACCAAACCCAGCCCTAAACCTACCCGATAGTGTTAACAAATGCAAAACTGATATAAAAACGTATTAGCTGATGCAACTGTGCCATTTGAACTTCCTTTTACGCAGATTTGAACTGCTTTGTTGAACCGTAGTTACATGGGAATAGAACTGGTGCTTCTCATCTCCTAAATCCGTCTCCGTACTCCATGAGCTACCGAACAAACTTGTCATGTATGAAAACCCATAGATATTAAGCTGGATGTGTGCGATGCTAATGTTCAAAAGCATCAGTTTTCAAATCTCCCAGCATATTAATATTGTTTTGAAGTCATAGCATGATATTCTTCAAGTAATTGTGCGAAAATTACGCTTTATTAATCGCAACTCTGTAAATTTGTGTGAAAGTGTTCATTTATTTTGGAAACTGCGGTGATATGTACTTATTGGTACGTATTTCATGTCACGCTAAAAAGTGCACCCAGGTAGGTAAATGCCATGAGACCAGATAGCATTTTAAATGGTTGTGTTTGAAAAAGGAAATCAAGGTACTTCCTGTTAGATTTTTGTGTGTTACATAGAGAATTGTGTGTTGTGTTTTGCAAAAAGTGTTTTCTGAAATTGAAAACTGAGTCAAATGGCGGGAATTAGTGTAAGGTTTTGCAGATTTGGTGTGTGCTTCTGCTGTTTGAGTGACAGGTTTCAGAAATTGTGTGACAGGTAAAGATTTTGTGTGTAAGCAGTTGAAAAAAACTGTAATGCTGCATACTGTAACATACATTGACTATCAGAATGATTCCTGTTTCCCAAAAGAAGGTTTTTGTAGCAGTGTTTTGAACTGATCTTACTAATGTTCTCTAGGCAGGAAAATAGTCTGTGTATTTGACAGGCTTGTGTGTCATCTGAGGCCAAAGTTTGAGTCTGACAAAAGATAATTTTGACTAAAATGTTTTACTTTGACCTGGAAGTTTGAAGTTTGCACAAGTTGGTGTGTAGTTTTGAGATTGTGTTTATAGTTGGGAGAAAATGGTGAATTGTTTCATGCATTGTGTGTTAGCAATCGAGAAAAACTGTAAATAAAAATGTCACTTGATAGAAGACTTTTTAAAATTTCAGTTCTCTGTTAACATAACAATAATTTTATAAGTGTTTGGTCCTACATCCTCCTCTGCAATCATGGATCCAATTTACAGAGAAAAAATATTAGTTCATGATTAAAAAAGCAATAATTCACAGCCTTTATTAATTAGAAACAAGTTTATAAATATCCAGTTGGTAAGTCTTCCAAATTTCTGATCGCAGACCATAAATAGCCATCTTTGTTTTATAAGTTGCCATCTTAAATTCGAACAATTTTTTGAACATTGATTCCTTTTATTATTTTATTAACATTAAAGGCACAATATGTAATTTTCACCATTAGAGGGTGAGTATTCAAAACAAACAAAGAAACAAAGGTGTAGTTTGATGACGCCGTGACTGAGTGTGGAATCATGGGAGTTTTCATCCACAGCCGATGCAATCCAACGGGACTCGGGCAGAAATCATGTTCATGGATGAGCTAATGTATTAAAGATTTATTTACATCGTAGTATGAAGCAGGGTGAGGTTGAACGCCATCAAAGTGAAACGAGGACGCTGAATGAGCGTGACACATGGCTCGAAAGCAGCAGAGCTTTTATTATGCCGCAGTCGACCGCTTCCGCTCCTTTCCGGTCATGCGTATGTGAGGTAAAACAATGCTGTTTTATCATACTAGATACATTTGAAAGTTCTGTTATAATGCTACTCCGTGTGGTTGTCACCTTTCTAATAAAATGCATAACATATTAAAGCGTCTTTGGTGTTTCCATGTTTTCTACAAAACAAAACCGGAAATCGAGGGTGTATGACGTCATTGGCAGGTGACACAAGGACACGGTCCGTGTCACTAGTTAAAATTGCTTATTTCTCTGTGTAGCAATGTGGCTCGTTTGTAGTGACTATGCCACCCCGAAATACCGGGGGAATTAACCAAAGAATTCAGACACACAAATACGTTCCACGTAGAAAAGTCAAGAGGCGTGAGTTTCCGTCCAATTTAAATAATCCTTTTATTCAGACTAAAATGATTAGGCAACAATTTTAAAACCAACCAGCAACATCATTAAATTGTCTTGGTCAAGTAAGAAAAAAAAAAAGAATAATTTATGATCGTTGCAGGGGTTGAGGCTTCTTGTATGAAGAACAGGCTAGTAGGGTAATGCACCCCAAAAAAAAAATATCCCAATCAATCAGAAATCACATCCACAAAATTCACTGCAAATAATAACCAAAATAACAGCAATAATGACACCCCTTGTTAGAGTGAATGTGTGCAACCCAAAAACCAGCCTGCTTCTGAGAAACACTCAGCTCCTGCAAAATACAAAAGAGAAAAATAATCAAAAATCAGTTACACAAACAAATCTAACAAAATACACATTGAAAACAAATAACTTATGCTGTCACCATGTTACGGATCTACCAGGCTCTGTCACCAGCCAGTCACAACACACCCCCTCACCCGAGTTCTAATCAGCCACACCTGCACCTCATCTGATCACCAGTCAACACCGGCATATAAGCACACACCTCACTACACCTCATTGTCTGGTCTCGTTCATACGAAGTAGACTCCTTATGCTATCACAGCGACTTACCTGCTACTTACCTCCTTGTGTACTTACCTCCAGTGTTCTCTCCAGCCGTGTGTCCGCCGTGTACTCCAGTCTGTCTGCTCCAGTGATCGGCTCCCGAAGTCTGTTACTCCACCGGTGTGAGGTGTGTGCTCTGGCCCGCATTCTAAGTGTTCCTGTCAAGACAAAGATCGTCCATCAACCTATCATCAGCAGTTACCTGGTCCACTGGATATTATACTCACCACCTTCAAGCCATATTGCTCTGCTCAATCCAAAAATAAACGTTTGTGATCCATCTTACTCCCGGTCTCAGTCTGCTTCTGTAACGCACCATAACACAGAGATGACCAACTCAGTACAGATCACGGATCATAAGGCTTCATAAATTACTGAGATCACTAATACCGCAAAGCGGTAATCACTCTAATTAACATAAATTGTTACAAAGACAGTCAAAATCAAGACTGAGGCGTTAGTGACAGTAACAGCAAAAATCCAAACAACAACAACAAATAAACAAGGAAAGAAATATATATATATATATATATATATATATATATATATCCTAATACAACACGAACACAAAACAGAACATCAAGCCCACTTAATTAATTGGACAAGAATGTGACGACCCAAAGCAGCAGTGCGGCCCAAAGAGCGGGGGTAGAAGAGAGCTGCGTTAAGGTGACTGCTCACGCTCAGTCTGCCTCAATGCATACGGGGACCCTAAACAAACATCCATTACAAACTCATTTTAAGAAAAAAGACATACAAAATCCTACAAAGAAAGAAAACATAAACAATTTACTCACCCTATATTTAGATGGCGTAACACTCACAACCACACACACCACAGTCATATAGTAGCTCCTTTAGTTGGTAATACCAATGTACACGGCTGGTGCTCCGACCTGGCTATTATGCTGCCATGACGCACTGAAACGCATAACTGTAGTCAAATCAAACTTCCCACGGCACCACAAACGCACCACATTAAAACTCACCTGGGAGTAAGCAGCATACGACATGCACACACAGCCTCGATGGACCAACGTCACACTAAACAGGTAAAAATCACACTGAATAACACGGATCAAACAGTGAAGCTACACCGCTAAAAACACGTACCTCCGTATTCCACAGCAATGAAAGAAAGGGGGGGCAGGCTTTCGACCATGATGCACTCCAGGAGGCATAGACAACAGGTTTATATACCATAGCAGAGCGATACCTCATTGGCCATATATTTAAGTGACGGTGACATTTCAGACGCGGCACGAACCTCATTTTACATTTTACTACCTATTTTTGTGAAGTAGCCCCGATGATAGAAATCACCTAGCCTTAATCCCACGGCCTAAACATCCCAGAAGTGATACTAGATATAGTCCCTGGAACACACACATCCCTTATGTTCTCCACCGCTCGGGGAAGATGGTGGACATTAGAATGTTGCCCCGCTGTGGCTCGTCTCGTTTGTCGCACAGCTCCAACACTATCCCTAGGCTGACCCGAGGGAAGAAAAACAGACCCACGCATAAGGCCCCGATCAACATCATGCGCCAACTCACTATCTATAGAGGCATGGACACCACATCAAAGGGTCCCGCCACTTCCTGAGGTGACAGTACCAATTCCTCTGGCATCACCAGAGGCGCTGGTAACTGGCCCCTAGCTGAATCAGCAGGATGTACTGCCCTAGTTTGGCCTAACCCAACCTGAGAGATGTCTGGAACGGCCACCCAAAGGTCCAGCTCCTCTGAGTCCCCTGATGAGGACAGTTTCCCAGCAAGGGGCTATCAGGACGAACAACAATTGAAGAGTCTCGCTGTATTCGAGTCTTCAAAGAACAGTGCACGTGCCAAATCCTACCCAGATCATCCGCGGGTGCAACAGAATACACAGACCCCCCATCTTTTGGTGCCCGCACAACCTGATACACCACTGAGCTCCACAGGTCCTGGATTTTATGACGGCCTCTCACGGTATGATCCCGGAGATAAACCAGTTGACCCTCCCTTAGTGGTGCATCACGAACGTGTTGGTCATGCTGTTTCTTACAGCGTTCAGCAGCAGCCTTCAAGCGCTTCCATGCCCCCTCAAATGCCACATGCATCCTGGCTCAATGCTCTACCATCCACTCATGAACTCCACCCTCACCAGGTTCCTGGACCCTACCCAACAGGAAATCAACAGGGAGTCTCGGTTCTTGACCAAACATCAAGAGATACGGAGACTCATCAGTAGCCTGGTGAGGAGTGGTGTTATAGCAGAACAAAATCTGAAAAAGGCAAGCTTCCCAATCCCTTTTCCTGGAAGCAGGCAGAGTACGCAAAAGGTTATGAAGGGTTCGATTGAACCATTCACACTGGCCATTACCCGCTGGGTGATAGGATGTAGTACGAGATTTTCCAATCCCATAAAACCCGCAGATTTGTTTCATGAGGACAGACTCAAAATTCCGACCCTGGTCGGAATGAATACGACCCGGGACCCCAAATCTAAAAAAACACTCTGTAACCAAAACCTGTACTACTGTCTCCGCCCGCTGGTCTCTAGTTGGGACAGCCAATATATATTTACTGAACACATCTGTTAAAACTAAGACATTCTCATGTCGAGAACAAGAAGGCTCAAGCATCGGAAAATCAACAGCCAAGATCTCATTTGGCTTGGAAGCTAGGACATGACCCATAAAGCCCCGGGCAAGCGGTTGGGTGTCTTTAGCCAGTTGACATCTCTCGCATTCCCTACACCACTGTGCCACCTCAGCTGACATCCCTGGCCAATAACACCGCTGACGTTTTAAAGACACAGTTAAAATCAACTGTAACACCTCCTCACCTCCATCAGGGCGTGACACACGGCGATAAAGGACCCCATCCTTTTTCAAGAACCGATCCCATTGTCGAAGCAAAGTCAAAACCGACTTGGGGAGTTGTCGGCACTCCGCAAAACTAGGAAGTAACCCCTTCTCCCAAAATGCCAAAACCCTCCCAATATCAGGATCTGCCTCCTGTAAAGAATTCAAATCCGCCAAGGAGAAACTGGGCAACGCTGTAACCACTGCTTGGTTCACCTGCACTAGCGGTTCCACCTCCACTGCCTGCCTCACCTCTGCTGGAATAACCGTCCCCAGTAAGAAACTCTCCCGCCTCTCCTGACAAAACTGATTCTGTCTAGATAGGGCGTCAGCATTCCGGTTGCACCTCCCAGAATGATACCAGACCTCAAAATCAAAGGAGGCCAACTGGGCAGCCCAACGTTGCTCAGTAGCTCCCAGTTTAGCTGATGTCAGGTGGCTAAGGGGATTATTATCAGTATAGACAATGCACCTCTGACCCAGCAGGTACTCCCTAAACTTCTCGGCCATTGCCCACTTGAGCGCCACAAATTCCAATTTCATGGAACTATAGTTGGTCATGTTGCGCTCAGTGGGCCTAAGACCGCGGCTAGCATAAGCGATGGGGCGCACCTTACCCCCTTGCTCCTGCGAGAGGACTGCACCCAGCCCACTATGGCTAGCATCCACCTCCAGAATAAAGGGCCGGGAGAAGTCTGCATATGCCAACACTGGGGCAGAAGAGAGCCTACTCTTTAATCCCTCAAAGCTCACCTGACACTGCTCGGTCCAAGCCTCAGAGAAGCCCTGATCGGTTTGCTTTCTGGGTCCCGAACCAGCACACACCACAACCAGCTTATGCAGGGGGCCCGCCAATTTGGCGAACCCTTCCACAAAGTGGCGATAATAGCTGGCAAAACCCAGAAATAAACGCAACTCTGCCACATTAGATGGATGGTGCCAATCAGCCACGGCCTCTATCTTTGCGGGGTCGGTTGATACCCCTTCAGCCGATATCACGTGGCCCAAATACTTCACCTCTCTTTGGAAAAACGCACACTTGCTTAACTTAACCTTAAGTCCTTCATGCTCCAACCGACTCAGAACTACCTCCAGACGCTCCAAATGTTGATCTATGGAGGTAGAAAATACTACCACATCATCCAGGTATAAAAGCAAGGATTGACACTGTTGGTCCCTGAACAGCCGCTCCATTAACCTCTGAAAGGTACCTGGAGCGTTACATAGGCTCCTTAAACCGATCTTTCTCCATGATTGGAACCTGATTATACCCACTGGCCAAATCAAGGTTCGAAAACCAACGTGCACCACTCAAGGAATCCAGGGATTCATCAATTCGGGGCAGAGGGAACGCGTCCTTCCTAGTTCTGGCATTAAGTTGACGGTAGTCAACGCACATGTGCAGACTACCGTCTTTCTTTTTAACCAGCACAATCGGTGAAGCATATGGACTACAACTTGCTCGAATGATCTCAGCCTCGAGTAACTGATTGATGTGGGCCTTTACCACCTCATACTCTGATGGGGGTATCCGCCGGAAACGCTGTCGAATAGGAGTCTCGTCTACCAAAGGAATATCATGAGAAATTAAATTGGTACAACCCAAGTCTCCCTCCTGGGCAGAGAACTCTGATTGAAACTTGTGGAGTGAAGCCCTTACCTGCCTCTGCTCTGCCTCTAACAAACTTGACAAATTCACTGCCTCAACTTGCTCCTGCATAGTAAGTCCCACCTCTGCATTCTGAGCACCCACAACAGCCACCACCGGCTGAACCTCAGTCACACCTGTGGGCAAACTCACCACATAAAGATTATTCAGCGTGCCAATTGTGGAACGAGAATAAAGCAGGACATCAGTAACTCCAGCATTAACCACTGGTATATAAGCCGTCCTTTGGTTAACTTGAACTACGGACAGGTAGGACAACAACCCAGCAGGCAAACCAGAATCAGGAGGCTCAAAGAGTACAGTTCCACTTGAGTATTCATCAGAGCAAGTTGCGGGGACAAACTTAAACATGCCCCTCTGGAATGCGACAAGACCTACGGCCCCAAACCTGAACCTTACCAATCCGATTTACACTAGTTACGGTGTTAACGTCACAACAATGTTGAAATGCCTGAAATAAAAATTTTGGAGCTTTTGACACGTTTGGCAAATCGAAAAGAGCGGGGCCATGCAGCCCAAAGAGCTCCTGGTAGCATCATTTCAAAACATTCATTCCGAGAATCCCCGAAATCTGATCACACAAGCCACCAGGAGGGTCTTTGACAACAAGCACCCCACAGTTTGAAATAACTTGGCCAGAGAGCTCGATATCTAGTTCCATGTAACCAAGATAAGGGATAGAGAGGCCATTGGCGGCACGAAGCTGTAACCATTGACATGACCTAAGCCGCTCCTGACCCCAGGGTTCAAAATGCTGCAAAAAACAGCTTTCTGTAATTGTGGAGACCATCGACCCGGTATCAACCAAACAGGGCACTGGCACTCCACCTACAGAGATAACAAGATGAGGACAAGATGACATTAAGCGAGACACTGGAACCGAACCTTCTGACAGAACGGAGCCGATAGAATCCCCAACCGGTGGGCACTAGTTTTCCGAATGCGCAAGAGTGGAAAGCTGCTCACCCCCAGCACAAGGCATGACGGCATGACGGAATGCGGAATGCGCTGGGGAACCCGCGCCCCATCGCACTCTCGAGCAAAATGGCCTGGCCTGGCCTCTGACACCTCCTACAAATTACAGGCCCATTACATAAGGTTCGACTACGCATTTCTGAACCCTGCAATCGAGCGAAACCTTGCGTGAGCAGATTTAACTGTTATTGCTGTGCCTTCAGCATTTCTCTCAAGTCACCCAATTCGGATGTTTGAGATAAACTACGAGCCCCCACCCGTGAATCTCCATGAACACCATACTGAGTTCCATGCGCCAACGGAACAGATAAACTTCGGGCCCTCGCACCCCCTGGTATCCCTTCCTGCTCCCATCATAAAGCTTCGCTTTGCACCTCTAACAAAGTGGAATTAGGCTGTCGGCGCACAAGCTGTTTAAGCTCCTGTCTCAAAATGCTATCATTAACATATTCAAGAAATTGATCACGTAGCACAATTTCAGTGTTTACCATTGCATTTGGCGACTGTTGCTTAACCTTCTGCTGGAGACTCATCAAGGCGAGGGAAAACTCCAAAAGGGTTTCCCCCTCTTTCTGCCTCCGGGAGAAGAAAGCTTCCTGCAAGGCTACATATGATAATGAACATCCATACAACTCACGCAGTGTCCTAATAATTTTCTCAGGATCCCCACACTCCTCATCTGAACGATATCGTATCTCTTCTCGTGCCTCCCCCTCTAAATGATCAAAAAGAAAAAAGGCCTGTTCCGCAGGGGATAAATAACGGGCTCTCATACATGCTTTAGCTTCTTCAACCCATTCACTAATATCCACCCCGGGCTTCCCACTAAATTTTGGGCACCTACTATCTTTAGGTACAAACACAAACCTGTCAGTTACTGGAGTATTGGTACCAGGCAGTTGTGACAGAGTTAAAAAGTATATGTTTAATTATATTTCAATAAGTAGATAGAAAAGTTAATAAATCTGTAAAATATGGGAAGTGTTCTATAGTCAGGATATGCTGAATTTGTTTAAAAATGTTTATAAAATGCAGATAAGTTATCTAAATAATAATTTTGGGTTAATCGGTGATCAATTAGTTTGGCACAATAAGGTGTGCAATCTATTAGTCAGGCCTTGTCTTGTTAAACACTAGGGGGAGAGCTCGCGGTATTTCTCCATTACACAAAGTTTGCGGTGGAGAAACATCGTTGAGTGAATGTGCTTAATCATCTTCCCCTTTTCAGGTATTCATTTTATTTCTTTGTTAATATAGTATGCGTTGATAGTAAATGATGTTTTAAGAGTGTGCAGATGTCATTACAAAGCCTGTGCTGTCCAGCTATCATCCATCTTCACATTGATCTTCAACAGATCACTAGAGCTGTGTGAAGTCCCCTCCTGCATCAAATGTTCCACCATCATCCCTGTACCCAAGAAACCAAAAATCACAGGACTTAATGACTACAGACCTGTTGCTTTAACATCTGTGGTCATGAAGTAATTTGAGAGACTGGTGTTGGCCCACCTGAAGGACATTACTGGACCCTTGCTGGACCCCCTACAGTTTGCTTACCGAGCAAACAGATCTGTGGATGATGCAGTTAAAATTCTGGAAGTTTAATGCCTACAAAAACGGCTGGTAAGGGACTACAACGAACTACATCCCGGGTCTGATACGTCATGGACCCAGATAAACCCCGCCCTCGGGAACATGTAAGGAAGGGGGCGAGGCCATGCTGTGCTGCTTTAGAGAAGAGGAAGAGTAAACTAGGGGTGCGCGTAAAAATCTATTAATATATGAATCGTGATTCTGTCTTCTAACGATTCTAATGGATTCACAAGTTTCAAAATCAATGTTCTAAAACAGCCTTTCTTAATACTGTTCCTCGCATCCCCCTGCTCTGCATCTCTCTCTCTCTCTCTCTCTCTCATTCAGATCGTCAGATCAGCTCCAACAAACTGTTCCAATTATACATTTTCACATAGCAATGAGAAGCGTTATACATGGACGCGTGTGCGGTTGCTGTACTGTATTAAAGCTTTAATCAGAATAAAACCGCATATTAAAAGCTAACATAAGCAGTAGCATAATAACAGCGTATCTAAAAGCATGAGACAACAAACAAACATACCATTAAGAGCTGTACTTGCACAGGTTCTGCCCGATCCTCTTCACTAATATCCTCTGCGTCTCAATCGGGCTCAAATTGATAAGCAATATAGACGACGCCATTGTTTACAATACAACCGGAGCACATGCCGCTGAGCTGAGGGGCGGGACATTTAGCGGGACATAACGCACGCTCGGCGGTTTAGTGAATCACAACACACTGAGCCACCTAACCAATCAGAGCTCATCACATATTTCTGAGGGAGGGGCTTCATAAAAACAGGAAAAAATCTAGGCGTTTGTCAGAGAAGGGAAGGAGCGGTGTGGAATAAAGGTAAATTATATGAAAAATAATGCGTTTTTTAAAAAAACGAAGCATGAACACATGTTAGACTGCACCCCATAAACACAATCAAGCCTAGAAAAAAAAACAGTAAACCACCCCTTTAATAAAAAAATCTTACATATTTTGCCTTTAATTCCATTATTCCCAGACGTAGAATAGTCATGCAGATAAAGTAACCAATAAAGTGCACAAGCCACATAATTGTTGCAAAGCAAGGCCTCATCAAGTGTAGCAAATCAAGGCTACATTTGATGAAAAACTTAAAGGTGCAGTAGGAGATCTTGGAAAATGGTAACTTTAGCCTGATAGCACTGAAAGCGAACATCCCACCCTCCCTGCAATTGCCGTCTAAAGCCCCTGCACACCAGAGACAACATTACTACAACAGGCTATATCAGCAGTTTCCAATTCGAAGCGAGTGTATATGTTCCATACAAAGGGCATTAAAGTGTGCGAGACATTTAAATAGTATTTATTTACAGAGGTATATTATGTCACACTTCACACTTCTCTAGTAAGTTTCGTCTGTGTGAGAAGATGCTGTGCAGCGCAAATCCGTGAATGAATGTTCCCGAAGTGAAGTAAAATTCAACGGATTTCCCCTGCTCAGGGAGTAGGAAGCAAAGAACACTGTGTAGGGAGCATGTCAATCGGAACACAGTTCATGCAGGTAGCTCTCTTTTAACGAGCTGGTTATCTGAATCGGGTGTGTTAACTAAGGGAGACATGCAAAATATGCAGAGCCGGGGCGCGAGGACTGGAATTGGGAAGCGCTGGGCTACATCATGTGTCATTCACCGGTGAGAAAACTTTATAGTACAGTTAGTAAAAGTACTACAATACCAGGAAGTATCCTGTCTGCACGAACAGGGTGCACAGAGGTATGCAAATACATACGTTGACAGGCAGGTAGGAAAGTCAATAAAAACGCTCGGACCGAGCATTTTGATTGGACGAACATTTCTTGGTCCTACGCCTTCCACAGAATATATAAATACAGATAAATACATTTAGACCACTTAACTTAATGATTACTATCGGAATGTGAAGAGACTTTCAACCAGCATAACAAAAAATTTCTGAAGACAATCACCTATTGTACCTTTAATGTAATGGGGGAATATGTTGCACTGTATGTTGCCTTTTGTCGACTGAAAAAGAAAAAATGCAGCAAAGGATACATCAAATACTTTCATACATACTCATTCTCAATCTAAGTCTCTCATGCATGTTATGTACTGATGCTTCTGTTGTGATGGGGAAAAAAAAAATCATTTTTATTTCACAGGGTCAGAATCTGAGATCTCTCACACTCAAACCCCCTCAACCATTGTCTGATCCACTGTCTGATCCATCTGACCCATAAAAATCCCACACTGATGGTGATACATATAAGGAATAAGTTATCAAATAAAACAGGAACAAAAATAATGTCCAAATGATAGCAAGACAGAGAGTTTAAACTTCAGGCTATTCAATGCATGAAGTATTTGAGCAAACATTACTGAATACGTACTGAAATATACTTCAAAACGAGATCAAATTAATTAATGTGACTTACCATATAAACAAGTGTGTTCTGAAGTTCACTTTCACAATCCAGTTGCATCCTTCAAAAGATACATTAGTACTTCAAAAATGAACAACTGTAACTGTTACATATGCATAAATTTGTTGTATTGAATTATTATTCTTTTTTTTTTTATTAAAGTATTACATTTAAATAAACGCACCTGTTACAGGAAACTTTTTTTTCACAGGCTTCAGCGAGCTCGTCTGTCAACATGCGAACATCGCAAAGAGGTAATCTTTTAAAGGGGCCATACTCATAATTTCTTGACATATTGACAGCGTTATTGTATTTGAGACCAGACTCGCCGATATTTAAGACCACACATTTTCATGGTCTTCTGCTGCGTTCAAGTCCTCCTGGGACATTCCTGCGTATGTGTTGACAAGTCCTAATAATGACGTCAGGTGCATTCAAGTCACTTTGGTCTGACCAAGATGCTTCTATATCTACATAAAATTCAACGATTTTTTAAAAGTCTACATGACAAAATTATGAATAAAGAATGTGCATTATTGTTTTTTGCTTTCTTTCTGTTTTTATTAAATTTATGAAGGTGATGTAAACTGAATCATTATGTTCTATGGTAATTATACAATAATATATGTATATGTAACTTATATAGTTTTTTTTTTTTTAACATTACAAAAAAATAATAATTTTATTAATTTCAACAAATTCACTGTCAATACAGACACTGCATATCTATAGTCTTTGGCTGCATTCATTGTATCTGACACGTTTTCTCACTGATACGCCCCCAACTCAGAAACTCTGGGCTTAAAGAAAATTTTGAGTTCGTAACAACGACTTTGTGATGGCGTTCATTTGCGTTCAACTTGTAAATACAATCTATCCGACATGACTTGAACGCACCATTTGTCTTGTCTCGAGCTGTAGCCACCTCAGCAGAACTGAACAACTCATCTCTTTCTCTGTACGACTAATTATAGCACGACATAAATATAAATGAACATCAGAAGGTATGCTGAAAGATATACATGCAGTGCTGAAAGTTAATGAAATGTATCAGCTTTCATGTAATAGTCAAATGTCAAGACATGTAAAGGCATCATAATATCCAAGTAAATATTCACAGCTTGTTAGTTAAAATGAATAAATAACTCTAGAAAGGAGCATTTTGCCAACCATATGCACTATGCATATGCATTGTACATTTATTTAAACTGTTAGTTATGTCTTTTTATATGTATATTTAAATAATTATGTCATGAAAAAAGCATTCATGAAAACTACCTTTTGTGCAACTTTAATGTTTGCATAAAAGTCCAATTTTGTTGGCGGGCTGATTATTAGCCTATAGAGCAATTTAAGGGCTCTGTTTTTTGTTTTGTTTATCTTTAACAATGTAGTAATGTACCAAATGGGACAGTTTCCTGTATCGTTTACTATCTATCTATCTATCTATCTATCTATCTATCTATTTTATTTTTCTTATTGTTAGAGTAAGCATTTTTATCTTATGTTGTGAAACAGCTGAACCAAGGAGTTTTAATGTCTACAGAAGAACTTCTCTTCTAGGTTTACAACAAGCTGGAGACAAGTGGTGACAACAACACCTGGAGTCATTAAATTGTGACATTCAGATGAAAAATCTGGTGAGGGAGATCTTACCTAAGAGTATATGGAGATCTTACCTAGGAGAATGAGTTTCAGGTGAAAAGGGTCATGCAACGATTTACGATCTGAGATTGCAGTTGCAGAGGAAGGAATGAGATGTACCGTTGAGAGTCATCGGCATAGTAGTGGTAAAGAAGCTCTGTGATTGGATGATGGTTTTGAGCAATCCGGTGCTGACGGAGAAGAGAAGGAGTTCAAGTACTGATTCCTGTGGTACTTCAGTGAAGGGTGTGAGCTTTTCCAGATGACTTGCTAGGACATATTATCGAGGTTAGATATAAACCTGGAAAGGGTGGTTGCACATTATTTGGTGAGAAGCTGGAGTATGTTCTCGTCTGAATCTCAAATGAGGTTAGTAACAGAGAAGGTGAAGTGATCATGTGGTGGGGAATGTCAGGGGTGTTAGAGAATGAGTTTTTTAAAAGTGGGTCATAAAGTCCTTATATGCAGTGAGTGTGAATGGCGGAGAAGTTGTATGGGGGGATAGAGAGGGTGACAGAAACTGCACATAGACTGTGTGCTAATTTAATTTCTCTTCTGTCTGTGCAACTGACAAAAATAAAAGACTAACACGCAAATAAAGACACATGCTCGCTAAATATTTTTAGTCAGTGCACAGTTTCATTGTAAAGTCAGATTTTATGATATCCTTCCTAGTCATTCTGGATGCTTAATACTTCCCACATAAATCTTGTCAAGGAGCCTTGGTCAACTAATGGCTAATAGGGAAAAAAAGACTTGCAGGGTGAATGTGGTCAACATTACAGTTGAGATTGAAGAGATAGAGCTGATCCTGTCCATATTGTGCAAAACTCATTATATCTGCAAGAAATGTTGTGTACAGTGAGCTGTGTATGTTATTAGTACCCATGAGGTCATTGCACAACTCTCCAGAGTGTGGCAAGCAAGTCAGTTCATACATCATCTTGGTGCTCTTGCAGTTCACAGGACCTGTAATTTGTCAATTCTATTAATTTAACAATGTTAAAATATAATAAAACACCTGCTGTACAGCTTTAGAGCAAGACTGCTTTGACCAGTTTTACATGAGGGCTAATTGTCATAAGGAGATAAACATTGATAATAATTTACTGCACAACACCATTGCTATTTCAGGTATATGCATATACTAAAACTCCTCTCTGACTAATGGTCAGTTTCAGTAATGATCAACAGATCAAAAGAATCTTCCTCATTTTCAGTTATAGGGTCATACATTTATTTACAATAAATCAAATCAAACATAATTATACAGAGTTATTGGTAACACTTTAGAATAGGGAACACATATTCACTATTAACTATGGCTTTTCCCTCAATAAAATTCCTAATTTGCTGCTTATTAATAGTTAGGTAGTTGTTAAGTTTAGATATTGGGTATAGGATTAGGGATGTAGAATAAGGTCATGTAGAATAAGGCATTAATATGTGCTTAATTACTACTAATAAATGGCTAATATTCTAGTAATATGCATGCCAATAAGCAACTAGTTAAGAGACCCTAAAATAAAGTGTTACCGTTATTTATTTTCACATTTACATATGATTTTGTGTTAAGAAGACAACTGATTGAATAAAATATGTTATGCAACAGTCTGTATTTATTGGATGCTCCTAGCTTGACTGGTAGATTTAGTAGATGTGTTTCTATATCTTGATTGGTAGAAAATGACACTATCAATACCAAGACCATGTCTTTGATTCTCCAAATCTTGAATGTGGTATAAATCTTTGTATAAAAGCCTGTGCCAAATGCATAAATGTAACCTTTATAGTCTTAAGTCTGTGCAGATAAGTCTCCATCATCTGCACACTGGCCGCTGCAGTTTTTCCCCATTATTTTTTGCAACTCTGCTCAAGCTCACTCAGGTTACATGGAAATCCACCCATAAATTCTCATTTGGATTGAGATCTGGACTCCAGGACATTAAAATAGTTGTTTTTAAGCCTTTCTTGTGTAGGTTTGTTCTCTATGCTAGGGGGTCATTGGCGTGCAGGAACACAAATCAGGTTTTCCTCCAGGATTTCCCTGTATTTTACTGCATTCATTTATTTACGCTTTACCCTAACAAGCCTTCCAGGCCCTTCTGCAGAAAAGCATCCACCACCATGCTTCACTGTGAGGATGTTGTGTTTCTGATGATGTGAAGTGTTTGACGTATATAACGATGGCCAAAAAGCTCAATTTTGGTCTGGTCGGGTTTCCAGAGAATCTTCCTCCAGCTGGTCTCCCACATACCTTCTGGCGAAACAGTAGACGAGATGTCATCTGACATTATTTTTACAGTGAATTCTCATTGCCACTCTCCCATAAAGCTGTAACTAGTGAAGAACCCAGACAGCAGCATTGCATTCACAGTCTCTCCAGTCTCAGCCACTGAAGATTGTAACTCCTTCAGAGCTGTCTCTTGGTGGCGCCCCTCAGCAGTCTCCATCTTCAGCTTTTGAGGAAGGTCTGTTCTAGACAGATTTACAGCTGTGCCATACTTTCATTTTGTAATTTCTTTATTGATTTAACTGTACTCCAAGGAATATTGAGTGACTTGGATATCTTCTGGTATCCACCCCTTGCCTTATGCTTTTCAATTGCTTTTTAGTTTTTATTTTATCCCTTCATGATCCTGCCACAATATTGACTAACCAGAAGTTTCGGATCAAATTGTATTTATGCTACAAAAAAAAAAAAAAAAACAGAACCCCCTTGACAACACACAACTGATCTGCTATCTATTTATGCGATTTCTAAGATCATTCGGCTGTAACCATTCAGATGATATAGACAATTATGTTGGGTGAATACTTTCAAAACTTTCTATTTCGGATTATACTTTTTAGATGGCTTTGTAGACTATGATTCACTGTCATATTTGTAAAATAACAAAACATGTCCAAGGTTGAACTGTCTAATTTTTATTTATGAATAGTGTCTTTTTGGGTGTAAAAGGTGCCATTTCAGCCATATTTTTAACTTCAACTACACGTCATAACTGAAAAACCCAGCTTGCGTCAGCCAACCATATATTTTTTTTTTCTAGGTTTCTGATTGGCCTAATAAAAATTCAGTTTACAAAGCCAATGTCTGTCACAGAGGAATGTTATTTCTCAGGACACTTATTTCAGTGATATATGTCATGTGGTAGGGACATTATATGCATCGATTATATTCTGTGAAAAAACAAAAAAAAAAAAACACACTTTTAGAGTTTATTATATTAAGAAATGTATTTTCATCACGTCTTTATGTGTTTTCCATATCATCATCTTTGATCATCTGTTTTGTTTGCTTTGTCATATAGTCTGTTGTCTCTATTAAAGCCTGTCTTTCATCTGAAAAAAAATGTTATATAACTGTATCTGATTCAATTAAGTTATACATTTTATTTGCATGTTTTAACTCTAATAAGATGTTTGAGGCAAAATCTCATAGCGTTAGGCAACACATTTCCCATTTTCTAATTGTTACAATTATACCTGATCTGCCCTACCAAGTATATTTCAGAAATAAAGGCACAAAATTACATTAGCTGCTGAATTTAAAAGTCTGAACGAAAAAAAAATAGAGAGTGAAATGCTGGAGAATAGAAGACTTCATTAGAACATTCTGACTAGTGAACTCAGCTATAAAAACTAGCAGTCAAAGGTAGTCCAAACTGGTGTTTCAATAATGCAGAAATAGGCACAATTTAACTGTAATGTATAATACTAAATCGCAAAAAAAGTCATGTTGAAAGGTATCCAATTAGCATTCGTTAAATCAAGTTTTCTTCACAAATAATTTCGAGCTTAAACATGCTCTTCTGGGAAAATTGCTTTCAGATGTACCAAGGCCACTAATTAATACTTTATAAGTGCAAAAGGACCGCTAAATTAATTTATTAGCAGTATGCAGTGCATAGATTTTTAATGCTCTGAGTTGACATTTCATTAATTCATGTTGTGTGCACACACACATAGGTGTTTACTGTGGGCACAGCATTTCAACGACTCACACAAACACATGAGAATGCATTCTCACTCGCTCACACAAACACACACACACACACACACACACGCTCACCCACCCGCTGACACACACATGCACCCACCCACAAGGACCAACTTGGCATACACTGATTTAATGAGATATCTTTCAGTCTCTGTGAAATTTCTGCCAGTACATAGAGTGCTGAGACGTTAAATAAACATTCAATTCTCAATTTCACATCTGCCTCGCCTTTCAAATATTTAGAAATGCCAGGGCACACTAGAAACTATCTTGGGATGCTTCACAGTGAGTGACTGCTATGCAATATGTGAAAATCACTTCAGATAATCAAAGACTTGCTTGGCACATGCACAATTTTGGACATAAGACATGCACACAAATTCATTATGTCCCCCCCTCCCGCTCCATTTGGGATTTCACCTTTGAGCTCTTGAAAAATAAGCGACCTTTTCATTCATGATTTTATTATGACCACATGTGCCTCATTCTGTGAAACATTTCCCTTTTATTTTAATTAATTAATTTATTTTTTTATATGCCTATTCATGTCATTACAGTTTTGGGACATCAACAGCACTTGGCTTTATGATTTTCACATACAATATACTGTAGCTCCCATTCATTACTGTAATCTTACACAAATTAACCATCTGAGAAGTATATTTTAAACATACTTATTTTTGCAATGTTTCTAAATATATGCTTGACTTAGATGGCATTAGTTAATGCAATACAATGGAAGGCTAATTAGATT
Source organism: Onychostoma macrolepis (assembly GCF_012432095.1). Lineage (NCBI taxonomy): Eukaryota > Metazoa > Chordata > Actinopteri > Cypriniformes > Cyprinidae > Onychostoma > Onychostoma macrolepis. The sequence continues at coordinate 5,931,810 of NC_081168.1, read as the reverse complement.
GTAAGATTAAGGCTTTATTTGTCTAGTATGTTATGTTAGCTACAGATAAGTGCTCTTAAAGCATTATTTATTTGGTTTTGTTTGTGGAATCGTGCACTCGTTAGTTGGCTGTGTGTTCTTATGCAGGAAATAATACAAATATTTAAAAAAAATAATACTAATGTACAACACACATGGTGTGTGGTCTGTGTTAATTTGTTGCCAATTAAGGGGGGAAAAAAACATTTCACAAAACCATTTATTCATGAAATGTTAAAGGAATAGTTCACCCAAAAATGAACATTCCTAAAATGTACTCACACTCAGGCCATGCAAGATATAGATTAGTTTGTTCAATAAATCGAACAGATTTGGTGAAATTTAGCATTACATCACTTACTCAGCAATGGATCCTTTGCAGTGAATGGGTGCCATCAGAATGAGAGTCCAAACAGCTGCTAAAAACACCACAATAATCCACAAGTAATTCACACCATTCCAATCCATCAAGTAACGTCTTGTGAAGTAAAAAAAATATTTTTTATTAACAAATTAATCATTAAGACATTTTTAACTTTTATTCGTTGCTTCCAACTAAAATGTGAGTCCTCTATCCACAATATTGCTTTCTTCAGCGAAAAAGTTGTCTAGTCTGAATCAGGAGAGAAATATGCACAAAGCAAGCACTGTTTACAAGCAAAAGCATTCCAAAACAATTCTAAACAAATAGGTGCATTTTGATGTGAGAAGGCAGTATATGGACTTTTTCACTGTGCAAAGTGTTATTAGGGATTATGGACGATGTATTTGTTTTTTATATAGATGCACAGCTTTCCATTTCACAAGATGCTAATTGATGGACTGATGCATTGCTGAGCAAGTTATGTAATGTTGCATTTCTCCAAATCTGTTCCGGTGACTTTGTAAATCCATAACTTTGTACATGTCAATTTAACCCAACCTAGCAGTTTACTAATACTCTAATCAGAGTTAGTTGACATGTAGTTGGATAATTTATCATATTTAACTATATGAATGTCTAAAGTGTCTAAAATGTCTAAATTGGACTATTTAAATAAAGTTCAAAGGTCAATCTGTTATAAACATTGTGTCATGTGGCATTAACAAATGAGAAATAACCTATGTCAGGGCAACACAGTGAACAAGGGAGGCTCACTTATTCCAAATTCTTTGTAGAACACTCAAAAACTTCTTTTTTTCACAATTTCACAAAAATAAATATGCCATTTTTATGTTTTTCTGTATTTTTACTGTCAAACCACTCTGCAAATATTTGCCATGCAGTAACAATAGTTGCTTTCTGCTTTGCTCTGTTCTCAGCTCTGCGTACTGCATGACTTGGCTGTCAAGGAGACTGTGGTTATTAAAAGATATTCCTCTGCTTCCCATTTCCTAGCAAATCAAAGGATTATGAATCTTATTTCCTTCCCATAAAGATTAAATGAAAAATCAGTGCTCTAATGGATGGGCCTATTTTAATCTAGCACATTAATACTTTAGTATGCAGGATATTATTGTTCTATTACAATGACCGTAATCATTTTTGTTTCATAATCTCTGTCAGTCCTGAAATTGTTCACTTCGTTTAATGCTGGTTCTTGCCACGAGGATCATTAATTACTGACTGATCTCAAGGTCTGTTTGGGAGAAAAGCATGTCTGACAGCACTTGATGTCAAATAAGGCATGTTGCTAATACCAGGATGTAAGAGCGCTATTAGTATTTTCCAAATACTATTAAAATAGTTTTCTAAAGTTTTTATTTTTTGAAACATACTTCAGTTTAGTATTCACTAAATGAATACTGAAAACATAAAAATAATTCCCTATTTAATTAGTGATAAAACCAGTAGAAAATCAAATAGAGAAAAAAAAAAAATAAATACAGATGTGATAAGATAATGTAGATGTATTAAATAAAAACAGAAATATAAAAAAGAACAGCTCTGATTCATTTGGACCATCTTAAATTGTCTTTAGATGAGTAGCGCTGGTGAGCTGACACTTAACAAGTTCTTTTAAAATGGAAAACATATGCCTATTGTCATATTGTCATGTCACACGTTCACTGCGCCAGACCTGAAAGTGAAATTCACTTCTTTTTAATACTGTTCTCAAAAGACTGCAAAGTCAAAGCCTTAGATGTTTTGATTAATTTCAGTTTGGAAATGGAAGACTCTGCATTTATCAAAAACTCTTCTCATGCCTGTTACTGTTGTTCTTTATTATAAGGACCAATTCTCACTGTTAACTAGTTGCTTATAGCATGCATATTTGCTTTTTATAAGTACTTATGAAGCACACATTAATGTCTTATTCTGCAGGACCATATTTTAGATCACTTAATCCTACCCATAGTTAACTTAACAACAGTGTTGGGAAGGTTACTTTGGAAATGTAATAGGTTACAGATTACAAGTTACCCTATTTAAAATGTAATAAGTAGTGTAGTTCAATTACTTTATTAAAATAATGTAACGGATTACGTTTGATTACTTTTCTAAATGTCTAACAAATGTTTTCGACTTCTAATCAGTTAATAAACTCTCAGACAGGTTATAGCCGAAAGCTTTCAGTGACAATGTGGATTGATGTACAGTAATTAGCAAATGTTTTGCACTCCAAATTCAAACAAGAGAACTAATCACAGGCATCAGAACAGCATTGCTTTACTAAACAGACTTTAACAGAAAGGAGGTATTGTAAACATCAAAAACAGGCAAGGCAACAAATTTATATTATTCAACAAGTAAACAATTTATTTACACATTTTTTCTTAATAAATGTAATAGATTACAATTGCATTTATTTTGTAATTAAATGGCAACACCGTTACATGTAACTAGTAACTAACCAACGCTGCTTAACAACTACCTCACTAAGTAGCAGCAAATTAGGGTTTATAATTTGCAGTTAATAAGTAGTCAATAGTGACAATTAGCCCCCAACTAAAGCATGGCCATAAATTCATATAATGCTAACCTCAATGACAAACATGAGACAGGAAATTTATTATTGTTATTATTATTATTATTATTATAAAGTTCTATTCCCCTGGAAGAGCTTTCAGAGTTGTTGCTGATCTCACGATGAGTCAGAGGATGTACATGGGGATTGTTTGTGTGGATTTTATCCACAAATGACTGAATTTGGCACTAAGTTCAAGGCATATTTACTGCATGGGGAGTGTTAAACCACGAACCATACCAACTTGGAATTTCTGGCCTCTTTAATGATGGCTTTTAATTGTCTTTCATGCTCTGTGCACTTCTTGCAATCCAAGATTTTTGCTTCATTAATCCTATGATAATATGGTTTATTCTGTTGTAAAATAGTTGGGGATCAGGTTCTGGAAAGATCATGCTGGAAAATGACCGAAGGAAGATGATCAGTAAATGATGATGAAGATGACTGAGGCCCAGGAGCAATTTGACCCACTGCTGCCCTAGAAGAGAAAAGAGAGAGAGAGAAATAAAAGAAATAAAAAAAATATATATAAAAATCACAGTCACAACATTGGTGTAATAGCTAGTCTGTTAGGAATGATAAATTACTCTTTAAATTGTATAATTGACTGTGAGTAACCTCAAGGACTGTCACACAAATGTGTTAAAGGAATAGTTCACCTAAACTATTTTTGGATTTGTTTCTTACAAACATGCAGGTGTTAATTAGTGGACTGGAGTGGTGTGGATTACTGTATTGTTTTTATCAGCTGTTTGGACTCTCATTTTGACGGCACCCATCCACTGCAGAGGATCCAACGGTGAGCAAGTGTCGTAATGCTACATTTCTCTATATCTGTTCTGATGAAGAAACAAACTCATCTGTATCTTGGATGGCCTGAGGGAAAGTACATATTCAGCAAACTTTTATTTTTGGGTGAACAGTTTCCTTTAACTGTGGAAGGAACTGTTTACCGAGCAAGGGTGAATATCAATAATCATCACCAATTAGATTAGAATTTTAGACATTCAGTTTCTGTACCTTTTCAGAACATGAATGATTCATTTTCCACTACTTCTATAAGATTTTGGCAATTTTAGCAGTGAGTACAGTGCTATAATGCTGCATATTTGAAAATAATTTGAAGCGTAACCATGAGACATTAAATGTTTCAGCGTAATGACAAATTGATTGTTGTCAAATCACCCTCGTGCCTCATAACCACTCATTCACGATCATGTAAAGTCAAACGGTTGTTCTCCCCTGTAAAATTATTTCAGAAATCCTTAGAATATTTTAATGCTAATATTATAAGCTCACAAGCATAATATGATAAGCTGACAAGCTTATTCTAAGCTGTGAAGTTTAAAGAGTTTCTCCCATTAGTTATCGGACGGAGCATTAAATTGCACCAGCGCTCTAGCAGGTACAAAGTTAAATTCTCTTTTAACTTGGAAAGGAGATTATTTTGACTGCCAGTGACAGTGTCATATACAGAGGGGCTGGGGTTTATCTGGGCTGCGTGCAAAGCACAGGTGTTTGGGTACAGGACCAGGAAACAGACAGAGGCGATTATCTGACGACCTGTGATATGCACTGAGGTGTCAGTCTGCTCCAAGAGTAACTACAGCTGTGCGTGGCAAAACATCGCCATGGCAACCCTGTTAACACAGTTCCAGGGAAGTGCATTGTCTGACAGGATTCAAACACTAGTCAAAAATTCATGCCAGTGAATCAGCTCAAATTCTGAGGTGGAGTGAGGGGGAAAAACTATGTACATTTCCATTCAAAAGTTTGAGGATGTAAGAATTTTTGGCCCCACTTTATATTAGGTGGCCTTAACTACTATGTACTTACATTTAAATTAATAATTTGATACAATGTACTTATTGTGTGCATACATGTTTTTACATTGTACTTATATTTTTAAAAATACCTATATGTAGTTACATCTGTAATTAATTTCTGTAATTACATTTATAATTACACTGTTGCCCCATCCCTTACACCTCAACCCACCCTTAAACCTACCCATACCACCCTAACCAGTCCCTACCCTTACCTGTATCCCACCTCAATAGCAGCAAAAGTGTTTTGCAATACAATATGACCACAATAAGTACATTGTACTTATTTTTTGATGTAAGTACATAGTAGTTAAGACCACCTAATATAAAGTGTGACTGAATTTTTAATGTTTTGAAATAGTTCTCTGATACTTACCAAGGCTGCATTTATTTCATCAAAAATATTTTACCGGTAATATTGTAAAACAATATCACAATACCGGTTTTCTATTTTATTATATATTCAAACGGAATTTATTCCTATCATGGCAAAGCTGAATTTTCGGCATCATTACTCCAGTCTTCAGTGTCACATGACCTTTCAGAAGTCATTCTAATATGCTGATTTTCTGCTCAAGAATCACATTTTATTATTAACAATGTTGAAAAATGTTGTCCTGCTTAATATTTTTGTGTAAGCAAAATATCAGGATTCTTTGATGAATAGAAAATCCATAGTGTAGGATCAGAACGAGTCAGACAAAACTAAGATTCGATCAGAACATCGAAACATGAGGAGCCGAAATTTCAGAAAAGCCCGACAGGACGTCATAAATCTGTCCATGGTACTCTGGTGCCATGAGTCTGGAGCAAGCCTTAACAACAAGCCTCTTTCACAGAACAGCTTGCAACATTAAGACAAAAGAATACTTATTGATAAGTACAATGCCGGAAGGAGATCGTCAAATTTGGGACAAGTAATCAAGACTGATGGTCAAAGAGATGGCCATCACATGCGTTCCACGCTGGAAATCACGAGCTTCCTTAGATTGACTTTTTCCCCACAAGACAAAGACTGAGACTGAAATTCTTTAGGAGACCTTTTAACCTCTCTCTGGTCTTCACCGAACATGTCCCTATGTCCTACATAGAACTACACAGAGACTGTCTTTTTCATATGCACATAAAATCATCCTAAAAGGACATTGCTAGGCATAACACTATATTATGTATGTAACCACACATTAGACTATCATGTTTTAAGCACATATTATGTATGTCTTTTTAAAAACTATTGAATGACTTTAAGGTTTATTCGTGTTTGGTATGTATGAGTTTGACAATTCTAGCTTGAAACATTTCTTTCAATTGATTCTTTGTCAAATGTATCATATTCTGGTTATAGAAATCACATCCAAAAGTATACTTTGCAAGAGTGTGTAAAAGAGAGTTTAAAAACTCAGGACACCATCAAACCTCCCCTTCTCTCCCTTCTCTCTTCTGTCTTTTTGCCACTACGTTTTGACGCTGCTTTTTAGCGCTCTTTGAACATGCTCTGGCCTATAGGCCAGTTGCTACTTAACATCACGATGAAAAGAAAGCCCACCTAGTCTCGTTACATTCCTTCTTTCTTTTATTTTAGTTTCTTTTCCGTTGCGAGTTTCGTGTTCTCAGTTTAAGTTTTGCCGCCACGCCTTGTCTCCGAGTTCAACTCGAGCCTGTGACCGCCTCAAAACTTCAACCAGACCAACTCTGCATCCTCAGCCAACACCCAAGACATCACTTCAACGACTACTGAACTTCCAGCCAATCAGCACTTGGGAAACCCCTTTTCCTGCAAAGATAAGGACGACAAAAGGGAATCCCTGTAACACAAAGGCAACGCAAGCAAGTAACCTTTAGGTCTAACTGAGCTGGTGCATTTAATATAAATTTTAGCCTCATTGAGAAACTCAATGTGAGGGTTAAATAAGTGATTGATGGCTGTTCAGGTCTATGCAATAGCACATATTGCTATAAACTTGGGATTTCACATTCTTATTCTCTAAACTCATCCTTTCTCTCTTTCTGCAACGTGTGAATGTGTGAATGCGTGTGTTCATGTGTTAGATTAGTTTATGTCTTAGGTTTATATAAATAAAGTCTTATTTATATTGAAAGAGAAGTATCTTGTGTTTTGCGCTTACAAGTTAATGTCTTAATCTACCGATCTTGTTACTGTGCTTATTAATAGTGTTTTCACTATATTTTGGATTTTAATATCCAGTGCAGAATTAATGTTATACGGCTCGTTCAGTGAATCGCCGGACGACTCAGTGATCAGTGATTCTGCTCAAATTCCCTATAAAATCATAAATGATTCCCTTTGTCCCCTCAAAATAACTCAACACACAGCCATTAATGTCTAAGCCGCTGGCCACAAACGTGAGTACACCCTTAAGTGAAAATGTCCAAATTGGGCCCAAAGTGTCAATATTTTGTGTGGCCACCATTATTTTCCAGCACTGCCTTAATCCTCTTGGGCATGGAGTTCACCAGAGCTTCACAAGTTGCCACTGGAGTCCTCTTCCACTCCTCCATGACGACACCATGGAGCTGGTGGATGTTAGAGACCTTGCGCTCCTCCACGTTCTGTTTGAAGATGCCCCACAGATGCTCAGTAGGGTTTAGGTCTGGAGACATGCTTGGCCAGTTCATCACCTTTACCCTCAGCTTCTTTAGCAAGTGTTTAGGGTCGTTATCATGTTGGAATACTGCCCTGTGGCCCAGTCTCCGAAGGGAGGGGATCATGCTCTGCTTCAGTATGTCACAGTACATGTCCCTCAATGAACTGTAGCTCCCCAGTGCCGGCAACACTCATGCAGCCCCAGACCATGACACTCCCACCACCATGCTTGACTGTAGGCAAGACACACTTGCCTTTGTACTCCTCACCTGGTTGCCGTCACACACGCTTGACACCATGTGAACCAAATAAGTTTATCTTGGTCTCATCAGACCACAGGACATGGTTCCAGTAATCCATATTCTTAGTCTGCTTGTCTTCAGCAAACTGTTTGCGGGCTTTCTTGTGCATCATCTTTAGAAGAGGCTTCCTTCTGGGACGACAGCCATGCAGACCAATTTGATGCAGTGTGCGGCGTATGGTCTGAGAACTGACAGGCTGACCCCCCACCCCTTCAACCTCTGCAGCAATGCTGGCAGCACTCATACGTCTATTTCCCAAACACAACCTTTGGATATGACGCTGAGCACGTGCACTCAACCTTTTTGGTCGATCATGCAGAGGCCTGTTCTGAGTGGAACCTGTCCTGTTAAACCACTGTATGGTCATGGCCACCGTGCTGCAGCTCAGTTTCAGGGTCTTGGCAATCTTCTTATAGCCTACGCCATCTTTATGTAGAGCAACAATTCTTTTTTTCAGATCCTCAGAGAGTTCTTTGCCATGAGGTGCCATGTTGAACTTCCAGTGACCAGTATGAGAGAGTGAGAGCGATAACACCAAATTTAACACACCTGCTCCCCATTCACACCTGAGACCTTGTAACACTAACGAGTAACATGACACCAGGGAGAGACAATGGCTAATTGGGTCAAATTTGGACATTTTTACTTAGGGGTGTACTCAATTTTGTGGCCAGCGGTTTAGACATTAATGGCTGTGTGTTATTTTGAGAGGACAGCAAATTTATACTGTTATACAAGCTGTACACTCACTACTTTACATTGTAGCAAAGTGTCATTTCTTCAGTGTTGTCACATGAAAAGTCATAAAATATGACTCATCATGGCACTAGCCGCTAGCAATGCCAAGGTCATGGGTTCAATCCCCAGAGAATGTGTGAACAGATGAAATGTACAATTTAAAGGCAATGTAAGTCACTTTAGATAAAAGTGTCTGCTAAATGCATAAATGTAAATACAAGAACGCATTCTCAGATGTAGGATACCCAAGAGGTATCTCTCTTAACATGCATGGCGAGTGGCCGGTCAGCAACAATGAAGCTCATTGCATTAACCTCCAAGTCTAGCCATTGATCTGTTTTGCTAAACTCCAGGGATCCACAGAGTTGCCAATGAATCGATGCCTTATCGAAAGGAACAATGCTCAAAACCAACACAAAATGTGCCTTTGCCTTTTCAAATATATATGTTTTTTTTTTTTTTCAAGCCCCACCATTTTGCCATTGCCCGACAACAACCATTCACATATACATTCTGGATGTTAACATAAAACTTTTCCTTGACTTGAGCTTGTAAAATGACAGAAAGTATAAAAACACTAGGCTCTAATGATACCCAAATGCGAGACACTACTTTCATCTATAGATATTTCTCTTGGCACGTCTAAGCTTACACGAATCAAATAATTCCACTGATCTGGCCCAGAGGCCTCTCCAGGGGTCGCAGTAATTATTCCTCTTTGAGGTGCTGAATATGTATTTATGTCTAATCAGGCCTCACTCTCTTACAAACCAACCTAGCAATTAACCTTCTCCATTGGTCATGTATTTTGGACACAGTAAATGAAGTGTTACTGGGGTCCAACTCTCTCTGTGTTTACTGGTCTCAATTAGTCACTGATAGTGCATGCAAGAAACAGCTGGCCAGCTTTGTCTGTATAATCTCTTTCTGCAGCTGGAGCAGGCAGGCAGCATGTTCCTCTAATAAGTTGTGCTGCCTCTATTGGGAAAACAGTCAAGGGGCTCTGGATCAATGCCGACTGTGACACTCGTGGCTTTTTTTCTATTATGCATGTCCAGAGCAGATCCCCAAACTCTAATGAATAGAGAGTACAGCGTCTTTTTATATAAAAAAATAAAACTGAGAAGAAAAGAGCACAAACAACTACGCAAGTCACTGCATGAAGCAATGGGGCTTTATGGAGATAAATAAATATATGGATGAATGAATATATGCAATGAATGAATGCAGTAGATACACTAGGGGTAGAGTCATAGGTGTTGACATTAAAAGGAGTGAAATGTTTAGTTCATCTCAGTGCTAAAAGTGAACACCAGAGGTTTTTTTATTTATTTATTTATTTGTATTTTTTTTTACTCTTTTTCATTATTGGTAGCGATTTTCCAGGTTGCACCGTTATGGCAGTAGGTATAGAGGCAAGTGACTGTCTTTATGAGTGAGTCATTAATTCATTCACTCAACTTATTTGTTCAAATTCACTTATTAATTCAGGCACAAAACAATTGACTGTGTTTACGAAGGAGTCATTGATTCATTCACACAAATTATTTGTTCAAACTCACTTATTTATTCTCAAAACCATTGACTGTCTTTTTGAGTGAGTCATTGATTCATTCACTCAACTGATTTGTTCAACTGATTTGATTTGACTGTCTATGAGTGATCACCAGTGTTGGGCACGTTACTTTAAAAAAGTAATTAGTTATAGTTACTAGTTACTTCTCACAAATAGTAACTGAGTTAGTAACTTAGTTACATCATTATAAAAGTAACTAATTACCAGGGAAAGTAACTAAAAAAAAAAAAAGTTCAAATATGTCAAATAACTTGGATGCCTCCAATATTAAATGAATGAAATGGACACTAAATAGAATAAATTATTATTATAAAACATTGTACACTAATCTATTTTAATATTTATGTGGGACAATGTGAGAGACACCTATCAAATTCAATAAATTAAATAGCATCAACCAATCATATATATAAAGCTTATGTTTGTAAAATGGCACAGTTTTTTTTTTTTTTTTAAATATCTGACACTTAGCATCAGTCAGTCAAGCATTATAATCTGATATTATGATAATTTAGCATTATATGATGATAGAACTTTAGTAATTATTTGTCATGTTGACTGAACTTAGGACTGGTGGTGGTGCTTAAGATATTGTTTGTCATTTAGTGTAAAAAAAATAATAATACTGATAAGATAACAAAACTACTACGAATTCTACTACTAATAACAATATAAAACGCACTAATGATTAATGAGTTGCTGGGTTCGTGAATATTAATCACATTGTCTACGTTTGCTCGAATTGATTTGCTGAAATCAAAACAGGGACGATAATTGGTGAACGCCAGCCAATGAGATTGTCGCTTGCGCATAAGTTCCGCCCACTACCAGAGAACCCGGCGGTTCTTAAAAGCTGAAGAATTCCAAAGGAACTCCGTTATTTTGGCAGGAAAATGCAACAAAGAATATCGTTTACATGTAGCGCGTCACTTCTGCATGTTATGAAAGACTATCTTGCTCTGTATCTTTCTTTGCGCGTGTGAGACAAAGCGACGGCGAGCCGTGTGCCTTCACACTAGAGTTTACGGTATGTCAAATACAACACTGTGCATCCATTCAGATAAACTGAAAAATAAAATAATAATAATAATATTATAAATTATAGTAACGCCGCATTTTATTGTCAGTAACGGTAATGGCGTTGTAACGGGGGAAACAGTAATTCGTTTGATTACTTGTTACTGAAAAAATAACGCCATAGTAACGCCGTTTATTTATAACGGAGTTATTCCCATCACTGGTGATCACTGATTCATTCCTTCCACTGTTTCATTCAAGAACATTGATTTATTCAAGAATGAAACACTTTGACTTTGGTACTATTTTTCTTTGGTGGTGCAAAAATAGGTGATGTAAGTAACTGACAATATTGTATCTAAATTGGAAGTTATACTCAATATTAACTTCTTTTTCGCTAACAATTTAGAATAGGCCTACTGTTCTTTCATTAATAAATAGCTACACAGGAACAAACAAGCAACACAATATTACCATTCTACTAACTACTATTAACTAATAAGAAATTATAATTATCAAGTTAGTGAGAAATTCATCAAATAAATGAGTAAAAAAAATATATATATATATATTAAAAGTTCACTGTTAGGTAATAAATAACTATTATTTGTTCATATGCCTCAGAGAACTACTACTAAGAAGCTATATACAGTTTCATAATTAATGTGAAACTCATCAACAACCAATGCAAAAAAAAAAAAAATGAACCACTACTTTAACATTTGACTACTTAGATAATAAATAGTTAATTGCAGACTTACGATTTGGGTAAACTTTAAATAATTAGTACGTTTTATCAGTCCCTAATGTGTCACCTTTTTTATTGAACCTTTGTATAATATATAATTGGTCTGTGTATAAGTATGACTGTGATGTACACATAAAAGTTCTAAAAATTATAAAAGATTTGCAATAATATATCACAATATTGTGCTCACAAGAACAACATATCAACATCAACGTTGGGCTTTGAGCACAAAAATGTTCTCTTCTACTCCATCAACATGCAAACTTAAATTAAACTGAATTCAAATTTAAATCAATGTTCAAATGCAACCTAAGCCACTGAGATGAACAAAACACATAAAGAAAAATACACATTATCAATGATGTAAATGAGCAGACAGACAGATGTATAACCATGAAAATGCATTTAGAATTACAATTACAGTTTGAAAACAACCCACGGTCTATTTAAATATGTATTGCATATTCAGGGGCACACAGAGGAAACCCTGAGGCAGAGTTTAACAACTGGCCTGAAATTCTAGAAACACACACACAGGCACATGCACAAAGAGTCCTTTTTTAGTATTGTAGCCATACATTTTATACATATTAATTAGACATTATACTGTACGTCTTTCCAGGTGCCTGCAGCTTAAGTTTATTTATTTATTTATTTATTAATATGTTTAGATTTTCTTTGAAAAGGGAATTCATTTGAGATCATTATGTTTGCAGGTTAGAAATGCAAATATTCTTAGAAATTGCCACAGCAGTCATTCACAAAGGTGAATTTGTTATTCGCTCATAGGTATTGCCAAGTGCAAGGATTTTCCCCTGGGACAAACACTCACTCAATGTCTTTGAAGCATGTTTTGTTTCAAATGGAGACGGTGGTGTCATTGGTATAACCCCTGCGAGCTTCATGCCCCCCCCCCCTTTAGCAGCAGGCTCCAATGTGGGTCAGAAACCTGTAATAAAGCAAGGGAGGCTGGGCTCTGTTTGGCCAGTCGGCGCGTTTTCCCCGTGTCTTGAAATGTCCAAAGCAGTGTGCTAAATTATTGGGGTCAGTGACTTTGCCTGCTCCCTTGATTTGTTTGAAGACACACAAGGCCCGTTTGACATTGAAGGACATTTTTCTAGTACAGGGGTCATAAATTTATGAAAAAAAAAAGAGAAAACGTTACCGGATCAACAGACACGAAGGCGCCTGGTTGTGCGATTGAACGTCCTTGATATAGAAGGAACATTTAATACCGGCATTTAAACGTCTGCCGTGAGAGTTTTACAGACGTTCACCGGGGCAACACGGCGTGATTTTTATTTTTTAATTATTTGCATGTTAAGAGAGACGGCGGGGTTGCTTTATCAGGTTAAAGGTGCATTTATTTATTTCCCCTCTCTGCAAGGTGTCTACCTTGCTGGATGTTATTAAACAGACATACTCTCTGTTACAGCATTGCAGCTAATCAGCTTAATGAGGCAAAGATTGCTGCAGTAATCAGGCATCATTAGGCTTATGAGTATTTATTATCAACGGCGTGGATGGAACACAGAGGTGCCACTTCATGATGGCACACAAAGGAAGGGATTGCACAATCTGTTTATTAATCGCCTGCTGTCAGAGGGCCAGTACACTTCAGCGATCCGGGTCATTCATCAACGCTACGTCCTGCCACTGGTTGAGATAGATCTACTCTCCTTGTTCTGACCTATACGTCATGCATTTCAAAGCCGGCAAAAGATGCAAATAAAAGTTCAGGGTGTCACGTAGGGACCCTGAGGCGAACTCATTTAGAGTGGGTCTTTGTGTGTGCAAGCGTAAGTGTACATATGTATGCGCGTGTGAGAGCCGAACTCTATTTGCGTGTCCCTGTGATGGATTCCAACCGTGTCTCATCATGTTTGCCTTTAAGCTTGGTTTCATGCTGTTTGGAACCAGTTTTGCCACAAGTCGAGAATCGTACGCTTTCATAGAAGTCTCCTTGATGTTTTCTTGCTGTCTGTTTGCAAGCGATGCTATGCTTGTTAAGAGGCGCATTTTTCATGTGCATCAAAGTTTACTGCTGCAGCACGATAGAAGACCACCAGCGCTCGGCTCAGGTAACAGTTGGCTTCAGAGCTGATTTTGTGCTGCTGAATAACGTGTTGTGTAACGTTAGCAAAGAGGGGGCTTTTGTCACACTGAATATCAAAACGATTTTTCAAACCTTTTGTTTGTGGGAGACAAAAAGCGATCCATAACAGGCGCCGGCGTTCATTTAAATAGAGAACAAGTCAATAAACACTATGATATTATTCTTTGTTAGAGGAGATGTGTTATAGCTTAACTGTGCTGATGCATTTTTAAGGCTGTTTCCTATTTACTGTTTAAACTATAGAATATTTTACACGGTGTAGGTTTATTTTTTGAAAGTTCCACGTACTGACCTTTTGTGACAACACACACCAGCAGCAGGGTATACTGTCATACTCAATTGGGTAAGTTGTCACAATAGAACCTGCTAATAATCTGCTTATACTTTTCGGCTCAATTTAAGATTAAACTCCATCTCCAAACTCGTTCACAATTTAGGCAATCTTTACAAAACATCTGATAAGAATGAGCTGGAGATTTAATATGCAATATTTTGAATACAGAATCGTAGTTTTCATTCAGAAATTGCTAATAAATTTCACAATTAATTACAAAGAAACAACAAGTAATACACTGGATAAAACACTGAATTTTGAATTACAATGACTGAAATAGTAGTAGTTTTACTTTGAAAAATCATTTTTATAGTGTGCTAAAAATTGGTAATCAATATTGTTCTTATGTAGAGTAAAATTAAATGTGACATTACAAAGCGTTTTTATCATCAAATCCTCAAGCAGAAAACATTTTAAATGCTCCAATTAAACGATGTATAAACTTATAATATTTAAATGTGACGTGATCTGAAAAGCCCTGAAATCCTTAAATCTATGAAAAAATAAATGTCCTGAGATGTGGCTTAGTAATATTATTGATTTTGGTGTAATTTAATTGTGTTCGTTGTTACCCAAAGGCGGTTTTAGTTTGGAGGGCAGAATTCATAACATTTCAACAATCTAGCCTTCTTCTCCAATGCTGAGAGGGGAAAAAAATCTTTACTGAGATGTTTGATGCAAAAATAATGCAAGACTGACATATAGATGAACAACAGTGAGCATACATGAAATATGAGATGCTTCGGTTCCTCTGCTCTATGACATTATATTGATACATCTGTGGCTGAACCACAAATCCTTCACTTTTGTCCTTTTGAAAAAGAAAATGTGGCAAATAATTTCAGATTGGATTGCAATTGTCCTGATATGTTAATGGAGCCCGAACACCACCTATTTAAAAAGCATTTAGCTCAGAGAGCAAAAATAGGCATTGCTGGTTGGATTTATGATATATGCAGATAATTAAATGTGCATTTAAATCTGTCTCTAATGATCAGTATTAATGTTTAACTGATGCCTACACATGTTCTAGCTCTTTAACATCAGCCTCTTCACATTAAATCTGTCATTACATATAATGTCTAAGAAAGAGAGAATATACAAGAATCTAAAATTAAACTATTGATTTCACACATTACCTAATGTTTCCACTCATCTATGAAAACGCAGCTGGAAAAAAAAAAAAGAAGAAGTTTTTATGGCAAGATAGTTTTTATAAGCATTGAAACACCAATTGAAAGTGAAGTAGAGTGGGATGTAGACAATAAATCATATTATTAAGTGGATTTCATCATTTCTGCCTGTACAGCGTGATGTGGCAACTACATCCTGTAGCACATGCCACCCGTTTGGATGTGCCTTTGAATCTGCCTTTGAAATTGTGAACCCCCCCCTAATCTTTCCCCTGGGAAAGGAACGATTAAACCAGAAAGCTCACTCTTTCATTTTCCCTGACAAATTAAAGCCAACAAATTCATCTTTTACAAAAAGTAAGGCTAGAAAATGCCACCCCCTCTCCCCAAGTGAGTGCTACAAGTCTCGGCTTTCTCTGTCACACGGCTGCCCTGAGCCCCCAGTGGTGAAATGAAAAAGTAATTGAGATGTAAATAAAGGAGCCGGGTTCCGCGTTGTCTCCGCTAAATTGATTTTTTTTGTCTGCTCGAGTAACATTCTCTCCTTGGCAGGATACTATGTTTTACACTCCTTTGCATCGGTCACAATATCAGATTACCAGACCTGGCGACAGTCCTCTGTTTTAGAGATGGTTTCCTCCTATTAATACATTTGCTATCTGAAATCAATATTGATACTGTGTACATATAAAACTTCAATTAGTGCCCAGTGTGCTTTGTAATTTAATCATTGGATTTACAACCAGTGCAGGCGCCTGTCAGGAACAGGTTCAAATCAGATATTCAGGTTACATCCTCAACTTTTGTCTCATTCTGGTTCTTGTCTCTTTAGTATCGAATCAAATGACTCAGTGGCTGTGTATCAGTGGTAAGTCTTGGGATAGTTTAAGAAAAAAGACAATTCTGTCACCATTTCTTCACTCTCATGTCATTTTGAACCTAAATGACTTCTTTCTTGCGTGGAACACAAAATGAGATGTTTAGCAGAATGTCCAAGTAGCTCTTATGCCAAAAAAACACAACTGAATGAGAGTCACTATCCTCTTTTTGTGTGTGTGTGTGCATAATGGCAGCGTGGACATAGCTTTTGTGTTCCAGACAAGAAAGAAAGTCATGCAGGTTTGGAATGGCACAAAGTTGAGAAAACATGTAGTGCAACATTGTTAAAGTTTTCATTCAAACCCACCTATTCTATACCCACTTGCAAACACTTTCTCTAAACAAGTTATTTTATAAGAAAAACAAACAAGAAAGGTCACTTATTGAGAAAGTTCAACAAAATATCTATACATTTGAGTCAATATTCCCTTAACTGAAGATCTGAAATTGAAAAAAAAAAAAAAAATTGAATTCAGAGAGTTAACCTGATACACTGAATTAATTGATGCTAAAGGCAAGGCTGTTTCAGACAGCTTCAAATTCAGAATCCAACTGAAAGAAAGTAATAACGTGCTGTTATATAGATGCTAAGGGAAGGTCAGTTTGTCTGAAAAAACCAAGATGACTCATACGTAGCTTAAAGAGTCCAGCAATACAAATAAAGAAAGTCAATAGATGCTATACTGCATCAATTTGGAAGTAGATGTGAAAAACATGTTAGTTCAAGTCTATTTCTTTTGTTCATGATTTCATAAGTTTATGTACATTTTTCAACAGTGAAAAAAATTATTTCCAGCAACGAATGCAAGCCTAATAGGATCCCATACATACATTTTACTAATGTCATTTCTATTAAAAAATCTCGTTTCACTTAATAATCCTTCAGGCATATTAATTTTTAAAGGCTTTCTATTAAGAGTCTGTTGGAGTGTCTCCTGTCTGAGTCTAACACATTACTAGTATTGTTGTTAATGAGTCTATCTAAAGCATTCTGTCACATTTCTTTGTTTTACTTTTGTTCAAAAACAAAACAAAACAAAACAAAAAAAACAGACAAATTAATTATTTTAAATTAATATTCAAATAAATAATTT
Source organism: Onychostoma macrolepis (assembly GCF_012432095.1). NCBI lineage: Eukaryota > Metazoa > Chordata > Actinopteri > Cypriniformes > Cyprinidae > Onychostoma > Onychostoma macrolepis. The sequence goes on along the minus strand of NC_081168.1, from coordinate 5,914,476 downwards.
AATTTCCCAATCACTGCATTTTAATGGTGCAAGATATCACCATCTACATTTTATTAATTTATCATCTGTTGTCATCAGTCATCTGTAACACCTTTTTTAGAAGATTAAAATTCTCTCCATTTTCTAGTCTTGCAAATCAATTTTATTACCATTTATATGCATTTGCAACCCCTATAACAAAACAAAACAAAACAAAAATATATGCAATGTGTGTGTGTGTGTGTGTGTGTGTTTAATTTATCCTGTAATGTAACGGACAAAGACATATATAGCATATCCAACTAATGCACATGTGACAAATGTGGAGGAATTTATCTGATTACATAAAGAATATAACAACGACATTAATCTCTGCCGGTAATCAGGCCTCAATTTATTGTTATTTCAAATCAATATAGCCGAACATTAGCGCAGCCAAGCTGCTCATATTGATTTTATGGTAGATGGCTATAATTAAAGCAGCTAGCATGGCTTTATCAAGTAACATCCTGAACAGCTCACAGCTCTGATAGACCAGTGTTAATTAACATTATCTAATCAATTGACCATTGACCTGAGCGGGAAATCTTTTGAACCGGGACACAGCAGGAAACATGACAATTCTATCTCACTGAGTAACCCCTGCTGACGTCTCTGGGTTGTTGAAAGGCAATTTGCCACCCTTGTCACAGCAAGCTCACTTACTTGGGCTGTTAACTGTGTGGTTTGTCACCACGCTGGTGAAAGAGCCTCCCTTGCCATCACACTGACCAGTAGCATCCCATGAGCAGTGCAATGCAACTGTCACAAGACTAGTCTGTGACTGGTGGACAGCTGACGACAAGCTGTAACCATGTAATCATCTGCTATTTCTGAAGCATAAATAAATAAAATATTTACTATCTTAGGCTGTTTTTTTAAAATTGCCATCTGGGTTACCAGAAATGCTGTGGGTGTGAAACGGTGATTCGTAATTTACACTGTAAAATACACAGTGTGAACCTTCTTCAATATAATATAATATAAGTTTTTCATTAAGTTATTTTTTATATTGATTACTTTATTGCATGTTATTAAACATTTCCATCCATTAATTCAGGTTGCTGTCTTATTGTGAATGATTCATCGCCCATTTCATTCTCAGTAAAATGTCTCTAATCTTTTATCAAAATATCTATGCTGTTCACGATCCACTCAATTCCTGCCAAACAAGTCCCATTCTACAGTCTTTTCTTGATGAATGTCTTGTTTCACTATGAAATATGTCAAAAAAGGGATTTTGAATCACATTTCTTGTCGACTTTTATACAGGTGTATGAAATTGCAAATCAAATCACATTACTGAGTTTAATGTTATTTTTTTCCCCCAGTATGTTAGATGTATTTAATGAGGAAATCAAATTAACGGGGGTCATACAAACTGTTCAAAAACTGTTAGTCTTGATCAGTATTAAATATGTCCAAGAACCAACCACATATGAAACAATACTCTAAATGACTTTTTAATAAAAAAAAACAAAAATCAAATGAATAAAATAATATAATAATAATAATAAGTTTTATTTATTTAGCGCCTTTCCAGAGCTCAAGGACACTTTACAATAAACATCAGAAATGGGAGGAAAACATCGAACAATAAACAGAAAGAAAACAACATCAGAAATCCAAAGAGTAATATACAACATAAAACAAGTAAACAGAAGTTAACTAAGAAAGATAACATTCTGAAAACAAGTGAGTTTTGAGCAGCGATTTGAATTCAGACAGGCTATTGGCAAGACAGAGTGATCTGGGTAGAGAGTTCCATAATTTAGGGGCAACAACACTGAACGATCTGCCCCCCATGGAAGAGAGGCGATATCGAGGGATGGTGAGAAGGTGAGAATCAGAGGACCGCAATGAACGTGGTGGAGAATAGGGGTGGAGCAGATTGCAGAGATAGTAAGGGGCCAGACCATTCAAGGCTTTAAAAGTAAGCAGGATAATTTTAAACTTGATGCGATAGGCCACTGGTAGCCAGTGCAGATCAGCTAGAATAGGGGTGATGTGGGCTGAACGCTTGGTGCAGTGAGAATACTGAGCGGCTGAGTTTTGAATATACTGTAATCTAGCAATAGTGGTAGCTGGCAAGCCAATGAAGAGGGCATTACAGTAATCGAGACGAGATGAGACAAAAGCGTGAATGAGAGTTTCTGCATCTTTGGTACTTATGAAAGGACGGAGCTGAACAATTCGTTGTAAGTGAAAAAATGCCAATTTAGAGAGAGAGTTAATATGATACTGAAATGAAAGAGATGGGTCAAACATAACACCGAGATTTCTAACGATACTAGATGGAGTGATTAGAGTGCCAGTAATATCACAAGTAAAGTCAGCGGGAACTTTGGTGGTAAGTGCTGGAGTACCAATGATGATGATCTCAGTTTTTTCCATATTTAGTTTCAGAAAATTAGATTTAAGCCAAGTTTTAATATCCTGCACGCAAACAGAAATTTTGTCGATTTGGGTGGATAGGGAAGGCCTGCATGACGTGTAGATTTGGATGTCATCAGCATAAAAATGATAGCTAAAGCCGTGACGCTGTAGTATCTGACCCAGTGGTAAAATGTAAATAATAAACAGCAAAGGCCCCAGAACGGAACCCTGGGGGACGCCTTGTTTCAGGGGGGCAGTAGGGGATCTGAAATCCCGAGCAGAAATGTAAAAGTGTCTGTCATATAGATATGAAGAGAACCAGGAAAGAGCAGTACCAGATATACCCACAGCCGAAAGTCGAGAGATGAGTAAATCATGAGAGATAGTGTCAAAGGCAGAACTGAGGTCTAGTAACAGAAGTAACGATAGAGAGCCGGTATCGCAAGAGAGTAATAAATCATTAACTACCTTAAATACCTTAATAAATAAAAATAAATACTCAAAAACAGATAAATGGATACATGGGTCAGAAATGAATGAGGGCTTGTGGCAAAAATGGCACCAAAGTGTACAAAATGCCCCACAAATTCAGTTAAAGGGGGAGAAATGCCCCTGCACAATTAAACTGAACTATTACAGCTGTTGCAAATAAAGTGAAACGTGATAAACTGAAAACGTTTTGTTGAGTGTGTGTAACGAACAGTCCAATGAAGGCGAGTTTAAGATCACCTGTGCAGTTTTAATTTACAAAAGTAATCCAAAATCCAAACATAATCCGAACAGAGACTTGACTAGAACAGACTAGACTCACCGACAGCAGGTTACAACATCAATACACGACGAGAGACAATAGGTGCGTTCGACTTCATGCAGCACTGTGCAGACCGATCGGCGGCTGACTTGAAGCAGTGCATGCCGGTTAGAAATTTAGTCTGACTTGAACCAGCGCCGACGCCACGTCACTGTCACGTGTGACATCAAAGTACCGCAATAGCCTTTCGAGAGCAGCCGGCTGACTCAGCTGGCCCAGCTTTTTCAGAGCTACTGCAGGAGTGCTGATGACGACACAGCTATTTCACTGTTACGACCTGAGTTTCTTGTATTTGTGGTGTGTGTGTGCTTTGTCTCCTCCTTCTTTTGCTCTATTTGATTTCTGATAGGATGTCTACTGATCGTTTGGTCGTTTGGACGAGGCGTGGTCTTTTAAAGGACGCCGCCGGCATTCAACGGGGAGCTCATTGTTGGTTCGGTCGGGTGTGGGTTGAGAGCTCCTGGATCCCTCCTCCGGCCGATGATCAAATTTGTTGTTCTTCAAGTGTAGATCTAATTCGTTCATTCTTAACATTGTATTCTAAGAACGTGGAGCAAAGGGGTGTCCTGCCGTTTTGGTTTTGGCTATTTGGTTTGGGTTCTGTTTTGTGTTAGGTAGTTAGGGAAGTAAGATGTATTTTATTTTCCATATTTGAGGTTATTTAGTTTATCATCTTTTCTTTCTAGATTGGTTTTGTTTGTTATTTTGGCCTTTGGGACACCTTGAAGAGATGCTCTAAATCCCACTTGATTGTATTAAATAAATCTAATCATTTTCTTTTATCTAACATCGTGTATTTGTTTGATTATCGACCGGAGGGTACCGTGCTTGGGGATTCCATAATCACAACCCTGTTTTATTATGCCCTGCTTAGAGTTTTATCTTCACTACCCCTAGACACAGGGCGTAACAATACAGGGCATTATTTGGATTGGCCAAATTCACCACATGACAACAATGACGTGTGTTTCTAACATCTTCAAATCCAATACTGCTCATAAATCTGTGTTTTTAGAACAGTAAAAGCTTTTTTACTGTAGTCGCAATGTTATATTGAGTCACGTTCATCATAAAACACTGATGAAAGCATATATACCCCCACTTTATTAGTATTTAAATAGTATATATTTACGTTAAACTTTATTCTTGAACAGATGGTGCTGTATTAAGCAGTATATAAAAAGTGTTTCTGTTGCTCATGAAAACGTTTCTGAAACATCTGTGTATTTGACAAATATTGCATTTTATTCACTTCATCTGTGATAGAGTATGCAAGCACCGCGTGAGCGTCACTAACAGGAGCAGAAAGTGTCTGGCTTGACATGTCCGTTTTCAACTCCGCCCCAGACTACAAGCGGCTGCTCTCGTTGATCGCCATCTGTAGCCTTGCTTCAAGTCGAACGCACCTAATAGCAACATGATTTAATCTCAATTCAATGATGATTCAATTAGTCATTCAACATGATGGCTACTTATAGCAAACAATGCAGGTCACATGACAAGAACCAACCAATGAGAGACAGGACAAATGACTAAGACAACCAATGAGAACATGATGCATGAACCAAAGAACCAATCAGAACATAACACACAGACAAGGGAATCACATGACTAAACAGGGACCATGACTAAACTCCAAAATAAAAGACATGAAAACATGAACGTGAAACAAAACCCAAAAACCCATGTTACAGTGTGCTTTCATCCTGAACAAATAAGTGTTGAAATGATGCAAGAAATGCATAATTTACTTTTTAAACAGTTTGTTGGTACTGGTAACAATTGATATTATTTTGATTGAAGTAATTGGTTAAATTTAAGTATTTGACACAAAAGACAACAAATACAATTAACAAGGTGATGGATAGGAATTGATTTTCAGGGGCATTTTTACCTTCATACAGGCATGTATGGGTTTTCAGGGTGCGAATATCGCCCCTTTATAGAAAAGTCAACTTCTGACCCTACGAGATACCTGGCCATATTACTGTGCATGTCTTTAGAAATCACACAGAACAGAAAAGCAATAAAATAAGTACTTGTCATTCATTTTTTTCCCCCACTTCGAGCAAAGATTGGCCTGGAAGGCAATCAATAATTCTCAACATACAGTCTTCATCAGTATCATTAACAACATCCATGAGCTTTAGGATGAAAAACACACTCCTGCGGAATCGAGGCTGAGCTTTCACATCTGAAAGACGAGTTTCTCTCAAACATGCTCCATATCTGTGAATTTCTGACACCACAGCCATCGTATGAAAGAAACTCCTTGAGGTTGTCCGCAGTAAAAGTTAATGGAGCTCAACGAAAAGTCATTCAAGGACCTGAAATTAGTCCATTCAAGTGGAAAAGTATTTGACTGATATTTTATTGCCAGGAATGAGTGAGTGGAAACCAAGAGGCACAACAGTGTCTTGTGAACGATGAATAGAAAAGGTCCGCCTCACAGCAAATAATCTGTGGGTTGCAAATGACTTTTATGAGCAGAATGACATGCTTCTGTTGAAACACAAGTGTAAATCAGCTCGGGTTTTATGAGGTGGTAATTTGGCTTGAATAAGGACACCACTGGTATCTTCAAAGTCAATCTGCGATATTACACAGAAACCTTATTATTGCTTTTAGTACATCAGGTCATTTAGTTTAATTAAGTAATTGTCTGAATGATTTGTTCATGAATCGATTGATCTGATTCTTAAGTTCAACTCATTGATCGAGTCTCAGCAGTTAACAGCTCACTGGAGTGGAAGATTATGAGTGAATAATGGTAACACTTTACAACAAGGTCCTATTAGTTAACATTAGTTAATGCATTAACTGTCACGTGTCTGCCTGTCTGAGTTCCCGTCTGTCCTTATTTGGTTTAGTTCCGTTCCTTGTTAGTTAATTATTGTTTCATTGTCCCCACCTGAGTTAGAAATGTCCTCAGTTCTCTCTGTGAATTTGTCCGTTCTTAAGTTAATAAAGTGGGAAAAGTGAGTTGATGCCGTTTCGTTCTCCTGCCTGTCATTTATATTTATTATATATTTTACTACAACCCGGATCCCGGATCCACCATGGTCGCCTAAGCTCCTTGCTCCGTCTTGGGCGCCCCAGCTCCCGGATCCACCTTGGCCTCCCGAGTCCCCGGATCCGCCATGGCCTCCCGAATCCCCTGACCCACCAGGGTCTCTAAGAGTCTCCTGTTCCGCCCTGGATGCCTCCTCTGTATCCCTGTCCTGCACCGGCGTCCAGGGCGCCCACCCCCCCTCCCAGGAGGTACTGTCACGTGTCTGCCTGTCTGAGTTCCCGTCTGTCCTTATTTGGTTTAGTTCCGTTCCTTGTTAGTTAATTATCGTTTCATTGTCCCCACCTGAGTTTCATTACGTTGTTTGCTCTTTTGTCCCTGTTCATATAAATGTCCTCAGTTCTCCCTGTGAATTTGTCCGTTCTTAAGTTAATAAAGTGGGAAAAGTGAGTTGATGCCGTTTCGTTCTCCTGCCTGTCATTTATATTTATTATATATTTTACTACAACCACGAACCCGTAACATTAACTAACAATGACCAATATATCTGTTACAGTATTTATTATTGTTAACATTAAGACAAATATGACTGTTCATTTTAAGTTAGTGTTAGCTCCGGTTCATTAAATAATACAAAAATAATAATATAGAAATACTGTAGTAAATGTTAAAACTAACATTAAGATTAATTAATGCTTAAGTATTATTATTATTATTATTATTTTTATTGTTAGTTCATGTTAACTAATATTAACAAGTGGATTATTGTAAAGTGTTACCTTAACAATAATGCAAATATCATGTTGTTTCTCAACAAAAGTAATGGCATGACCTCAGAACATTTTTTTTTTTTTGGAGAGTATTATAATAGTTTTTATTATTTGTTTGAATTAGTGTTTATTTTTATCTTTTCGATTTCGATTTTAATTTTAGTTACATTTTAGTAATTTTGTTGTGTGTTTTTGTAATTGTATTATTGTTTTTTTAATATGTCCTAATTTTTATTTCAGATATAATTTTAGTTGTTTTAGTAAATTAAGTTAAACTAAATGAAAATAAGAAATACGTTTTTAGGAACTAAATGAAATAAAATAAGTATGTTTTTTTATAATTTATTTGATTTTTTATTAAGTTTGTTTGTTTGCTGTTCATTCATTCATTCATTCATTTTATTTCAAGTAACAGAAAAGTTTTTATGGTTTTGGTTTAAGTTAACTATAATAACATTGCCTCAGAAGACATGGAATATCGCACACCAGACATATCGAAAGCTATTTTGAAGCTAGAAAGCTTCAGATTCCATTATTGTAATTGCAATAACAATTCCATTCTTCCAAATATCTCATTTTGTGTTCTACAGAAGGAAAACTCAGCATGAGGTTAACAATGACGATTTTCATTTTTGGGTGAACTACTATACCTATTTAAATTAAAACGTACTAATCATGGGTGGGATCTCTGCTTTACTGCTACTCTTTCACTGAGCTTCTTGTTTAGGTTTAATTAGTACAGAGAACTGACAGACTGCAGCTTCCAATGCCTTGATGTTCTGTCTCGCCTTTGGCATCACTGACCACATAATCATTGGCTGGCACAACTGGGACAAGGCTTGATTTTCAAAGGCTCTCGCTCCACTGATTCGCTGTGCATCCGTAAGATTGATCACAGTGGTTTATCAGAAACAACACGCGTTTCATCCCCCTTGGATTCTGGGGAGGGAGAAGGTGGAAGCCTGAGCGGGTTGTGTCCCTACCTTGTCCCTCCCCTAGAAGTGCCACAAACACCAGAGTGACACCAAGGGAGAAAGATTTTGACAGCTCAAGTGTGTCAGCCCATCATGACTAGCCCGTGGCACTTTTGATTAAAAGAGAAACACTGATAGTATCATCTGTTGCCACAGAAAGAGCTAGATAACCATGGCCCAACATTCATAGGGTCTTCAACTCAATTAAAAATAATTTTTTCTTATCTGTCAACACTCCCTGTAAACTGTCAATATTTCATAATATGTTTGTGTGGGTAAAATAGCCCAAGGGATAACAAACAATAAATAAACCAGATTTACACATTAGTTTTGACTGTTATAAAACTGTCACATATTTATTTCTCAACATTTGAAAAGATATGTTAGGCTTAGTACCATGAAAATAACTCATTTTTCCTCATCTTGAATCACAGGGTCAAAAATCATAGGTTCATTTATGCTAATACTGTTTTAAAGACAAAACAAAGCAAGTCTTACGGTTTCATATAATAAGAACAGTTCTTTGTGACTCAGACACAATGCTAGTGCAAAATATATTCGCATACCAATGGGAGGTCCCATTCTGAACCAGAGATGCAACTGTTTTCAATATTCAGAAGATGGTGCTATTTGTTTATGTATGCATGTATTGCATGAACTTGTCTACTTGTATTCACACCAATCTGAAAATTCAATGTGCTACTGCTCCAAAAATTGCATTTGCAAAATTCAGAAATATCACAGATGGAATACCTACAGAACAAGGCAGATTCTATACATTTGTGCACAGCAGAATGTAGACTGGATAAAATAGCTCTCCTTGTGTATAATACAGATTCTTTATAACTTAAACAAGATGTTAAATGTATAGACACAAGAAACATAGATACAGTCAGCCATTTAATACAATACTGGTTGGTTTGCATTTCCTCCAAACTCAAGTTGATTCTGATTAGACGGTCTTTGCCCTCCCTGTTAGTAGTCATATACTTGAAGGTCATGTTAAGTATATAGCATAATAATGTAATTATGCAAACTCAGCCCTGAAAGACCTGACATGTTATACGCAATTAAGGCCCAAGATGTGCGCCCACGAAATAGCCATGCGTTTTGATCCCGGCTTGAAGGGCACCACAAGATCCTGGTTTAATTGTCTGGCAAGAATGCAGAAGTGGAAAATTTGATGATGCCAGTTGTTAAGTGGATCTTCGTACTCAACGCATTCATACCACTTTAGATGCAATATATTGTCCTAGTTACACTGCCGTGGCTGTTCAAAATCAGTGCTACATTTCTGAAGCAGGTCACAAAGCACTGTCCGGTGTGCAGAGGTGATATGGAACAAACAACATTGATGCTGTTACTATAAATAAAAGCTTTAACTAACAGGATTCCTGAGTAATTCATCATGATGCCATTGTAAAGTATGAATCAGCTGTTACTTTGGACATTCTTCTGCAGTGGGTCAGATTTGCAGACTTTCTTTTATTTTTAAGAGACTTATTAAAGGCATTGTTCACCAAATATATATTACTGAAAGTGTACTCACCCTTAGGCCATCCAAGATGTAGTTTGAGCAGATTTGGACAAATGTAGCATTACGTTACTTGCTCACCAATGGATCCTCTGCAGTAAATGGGTGCCGTCAAAATGAGAGTCCAAAGAGCTGATAAAAACATTACAATAAGTAATAATAGATATACTCCAGTGAAGCGAAAAGCTGTGTGTTTGTAATTAATAAATCTATCATTTATATAATTTTAATGTCAAAATATGTATCCTTTATCCATAATATTGCATTCTCCAGTGTCAATATCAAACATTAGTCGTCAAACAGTAGTGGCTCATGTTCATTGTTAATGTGATGAGACCAATGTGTCCAAAATAAGCTAAACAATCATCGTTTTGTGCAAGAAAGTTATTCATTAAGGTTTCTCACAGAACTCCATGACTCATAATGTCTAGGAAGGTAATAAAATATCTAGTGACTGTTTTTTTTTTTTTCAGTAGAAATAGAATCATAAAAGAAAAAATAAAACACACTTTTATAAATAAATCAACTCCTTTCAACTGCTCTATCAGACACTATTTTTATTCTGTCCTAGACAGTGATACATCTATGTAATTACAAAAATTTACCAGACAGAGTCATCTTAGCAGACGAGATGTTTCACCAGCACTGGATTTGGATTCTCGCCTTCCTACCTCCATTTTTCAGCTTTTGGACACAGCTTGTGTGAACTTTAGGTGAACTGATGTCATATATCCACGAAAATGACCTTACACCGCAGCTGTCAAAAGTAATAACACAAAAAAAGATTTTAAAAAAAGTTAGTTTTGAGACCAGCTCTAGCATCGTTTTTTGGCAGATGCCAAAAACTTGGATGAAATTCATGCAATTTTAAGTAACAAACGTGTTTTCAAAGCAGCGTATTTCTAGTACACAATAGACAGCATTACACAGAAGATTAATCTTTGATGATTGATCGAGTTACTCACACGTTTTTAGAGGAAACACACTGTAAATGCTGACCTATCTGCACATATTTGTCTCTTTAATATCTATTTTCTATCAGATACCAAAGTTCACGATTTCCCGCCTGGCAGGCATTAAACAGCTGAAGGCAGCTCCTTTATGACACATAAAGAGAATAATTCATATTATCACAGAGATGTATTGACTGTTCTCATTTGATAGGAGTCTGTGGTAGCAGCCTGTCTCTGGCTGTCATCTCCGACTGGTTTTATTACCTGTAAATCACGCAGCAGTGGCCCCCCGTGGGTTTTAGTACAGCACAAAGGGCGGAGTGGAAGTTAACTGACATCTAATCTGCACAAAGAGAGAGCAGGAGCTTATTTGAATCCCCGTTCGGTGACAGCATGAGACTAGAGAATTCTCTATCTCTGACAGAGAAATGTGATCTTAAGAACAGTCATTCTGACTCCATGCAAATATTGAAATGAAACAGGGCCAAAACAGGATCCGAACCTCCCCTCCTTTGCTCCGTGGGTGAGGTAAACCCCTGCTATGATGTCCCTGTATTTTTCTGATTACAATAGGTGGAATCACTTGGGCCAACACAATCCTCTGTGCTGACAAGTCTCCTGCAGATAATTTCCTCGGTTGCCTTTGTGTAAACATTCCTTTTGCTTGCGTGCTATCAAATTTAATCAGCCTCGGCCTCCTCTCTCGCACCTGAAACCACGGTCAGTGCAAACGCAACACTGAAATGCCGGGCCTCGATTAATTCATCCCCCCGACTCTTTACCTCGCGGCTCGTTGCAATATTTGTTGTAGCTTAAAGGTAGACAGCTGAATGTTAAGTCAGGGAATATCCCCGAGTCTAAACAAAGGTTGTTTTCACACACAATAGACCTTTTATCTCTTCATGCAAGCCCTCTACCACTGACAGACTTGTTACGATAACAACATGGCTCCTCCAAGGCATGTTCTCCACTGAATATTGCATTCAATTTGAAATTCGCCAGAGACTTCCCTTTGACCAACTTTATATGTCACACCTAAGCGGCGGAAAGAGAGTTTCACGCGGTAATTTGTTTTGATTAAAAAAGGAAAATACTGAAAAATGCAGGTTTGAGGGCAGTGTCGATGAAATTCACATTCGCACTGCAACGTTGCTGATATTTGTATTCAATCTTCCTCGCATAAATCTGGCCTAACTTATTCAGCTTGAATCGTAGCAAAGTTTCCTGAGGGGCCTGTATGTGGAAGAGAGTGTGTCTTAGGAAAGCACTTTCTGGTATTCACAAAACAATGGCAATGCCAAGATAGCACAGAGAAACAAATGGCAACACTTTAGTATAGGAACCAATTCTCACTATTAACTTGTTGCTTATTAGCACGACCATTATTAACATACTGGCTGTTTATTTGTACTTATAAAGCACATATTCTGCATATTCTACATCCCTTATCCTACCCAATACCTAAACTTAACAGCTACCTTACTAACTATTAATAAGCAGCAAATTAGCAGTTTATTGAGGCAAAAGTCATAGGTTTGATAATAGTGAGAATTGGATCTTAAAATAAAGTGTGTGACCAAACAAAGATATTATTCTATGATCATTCTGCTATTAAACTGGTCACCTACACCAACTATGCAGTCTAAGTACACCGTGACAAATCATTCTAATATCGTAGTATCGTGCTACATATCGTAAATGTTTTATTCACGTGTCAGTCTGACGTACGCTTTTTCTGAGGCCGTACACCCGAAGCACGCGTGCTAAAGCCTGTCAAAAAGTGCCTGATTACTGAACTAAGTTATCTTGTGCACTAATACTGTCAAAACACACAAGGTTTATGTATAGACTCCGTTGCTTATGTCTAAAATGTGTAAGTAAACAGCTGAGAGAAAACGGATGCGTGCCTCTGTATATTAGATGCGTGCATGTCTTAAAGGGGCAGTACTGAACATGCTGCCGACTGTCATTAAAGGGATAGTTCACCTTACAATTTAATTTCTGTCATTATTTACTAACTCGCATGTTGTCCCAAACCTGTATTAATTTCTTTCTTGTGCTGAACACAAAAGAAGATATTTTGAAGAATGTGGGTAACCAAATAGTATCTGGTCCACATTGACTTTTGATAGAAGGACAAAAAAAAATACTATGGAATAAGTCACTGGGGACGAGCAACTGTTTGGTTTTCCACCTTCCTCAAAATAGCATTTATGTTTAGCAGAAGAAACTCATTCAGGTTTAAAGAAACTTTTGAGTGAGTAAATGATGGTATAAATAAAACACTTTTTATTTTGGGGTTAATTATTCCTTCAATGTTAATAAAACACCAAAACACAAAGAGAAAAATCACTCACTACTCTTGACTGAAAAACGTTAATACAGTTGATTTAATAGGAATCAATCTATATAGTGTTTTATCTTTATATTTTTTGATTCAATTTATTGAATGCTCCTGCTAAATGCACCTATTGTACCTGAAAATAAAACACTGTTTTATTTGTATAGTACGTGTATTTGTAATGTGTATCTTTGTTCTCATTTTTTAATAACAAAGATAAAATAATGACAAATATTTTTATCTTCGCCCACTTTGGCCTAAATGTCCGCCATTCTTTTTTAATATTTTTGTTATCTTGAAAGGTTTTGTCTTTATAATAGGGAAATTAGTTTGGCTGTAATGCTCAGACAACTTGCAAAATAGTAAAACCAACATGACAAAGAATTGTGATAAAATCGTGAATCGTGATTTTTCTTAAAAATACCGTGATATTATATTTTTGCCATATCGCCCACCCCTACATACAGTGTTACTGTTCAAAAGTTTGGGGTCAGTATGATTTATTTATTTATTTTCATAGAAATTAATCATTTCAGTTTCAATCTTTCTATTAACTTATTAATCTTCTATTCATCAATTCATAATTTTTACTGTATTTTTATAAAATACATTTAATCTTGGTAAGCATGAAAGGTTCTTTATAAGACATTACAAATTTTACCATCCCTAAACTTTTAAATGGGAACAAACTAACTACTAATAACAAAATTATTCTTCTGTTTACCCAATAAAAATGAATGACTATGGTAACCAGGGATTTGTTTTTCTCTGATGCTAAATCACAACCCCATTAGATATTGATTACTTCATGTTATTTTTAATACATTCATTTGTATTTATTATTGCTGATTATAATGTTTCTTTAAAAACTTCAAATATTACAGTCTCCCACCCTCACTGTATGCAAAATCAAATGACTGTCTAACTTCGCTTCTAAAAATGCATGGCTTATCAATAGTTCCGTATTCATCATAGCTCTAATTTTGGCAAAAGCCTAAAGAGAATCTTAAAAGTCTTTCTTTTTAAGTCTATGGCAACATGAAAAGCAGCATCACTCAGTCCTAACGATGATTTTATCTTAGTAAGAGCCCTGCTACAGTGAGCGGCCATCACTCTCCCCTTATTTCCCCTCTACTGCGCTGTCATCTCACAGACATTAATATTTACTCATCATAATTAAAAATTAACCTTGATTGGGCTGCCTTCCTCTTAAAATTAGAGCACTGATATTGAAATCGCAGCAAGACATTTTAAATGATTTCCTTCAGCTAATGTTAATGTTATTAGCTGCCCTGTAGCATGTTGTTTTAGAGTGATGGTAATTGATCAGGCTTACTGTATTTGTTTTGGGGTGTTTTTGATAATGACAGCTTCCTGTAATGGATTATTAATAGGTGAGAGCAGAAAATGTCTGGTTTCATGCCTGGCTAAGCTAACATTAGGATCATTTGGCCAGACAGTGTCAGGATGGATTTGAACCGAAGTGACACATTCCGCAGGAGCTCTGGATGTTGTATAGAGAATTGATTTGATAAATATGGCCCAAAGAGTCATGTAATTTGCAAGGTGATACATTTTCAGAGGCCGAATCAATTTCTTGTCTTGAAAGCATTGGTGAATATATCAAAGCAAATTACCTTGGAGGTCTTAATCTCCAAGTGAGCGATAAAATGTACACGGGCACACACAGACAGCCACACAAAACAAATGCTGTTTTTTTCAAGTTGATGCTTACGACAATTGCATTCATTTGTCCTGCATCTAAAGTATAGTCAGTGCAGTTATTCTTGCAATCACAAGCTATAATCACAATCAAAACACCACATTCAACTCTGTTCAAAGCCAAATCATGCTTTGTTCAGTTTTGAATTCACATATATTTATTAATCGGAGAGCAATAATTTAAAACAACTATTGAATTGTTCTATCACATAAAGAAAGAAAATAGCCCAAACAAAATGTTCCTGCATACAACAACTGAACAACATAAAGAGTCACACTTTAGTTTAGTTTAGTCTAGTCTCACTATTAACTAACTATTAACTATGATTTTGCCTCAATAAACTTCTAATATGGTGCTTATTAATAGTTAGTAAAGGTAGTATGGTTATGCAGAATAAGGCATTAATATGTGCTTTATTAAGTACTGATAAACAGCCAATATGCTTGTATTAAGCAACTAGTTAATAGTGAGAATTGGTCCCTAAACTAAAGTGTTACCATAAATATGATACGCACCAGCATGGTTAAAGCATCAAAACGGACGAGAATATAGATCAAAGTTTCCAGATGCATTTTGAAGGTTGGATAACTTAAGAGAGCATCTTAATGCACCATAGGGGACCATTGAAATTTAATAATCGGCATCACCGAGGTAAGCATCTCGCTCAATAAAGCAGTTGTGGTATCTGGTAATGGATACTTTCATGGCACTTCATGGCTTGAACACAATTCCCCTTTTCTCTAATTGCACGGTCGAGGGGAAACCCAGGACTAAAGTGAACAGTGCAGCCTAGATGTTATAAAAGTATAATGTTTAATGTCATATACTTTCAGAGAGCTTGAAAGCAGAATCCGTGAGATATAATCATTATTCAGACAGCTTCTGCTTTATGCATTTGAAGACTTTCCCTAACACTTTGTGTTGTACCTTACCTATGGCCATGTAAATGCACCCTGGCCTCTCAAAGACTGCTTCTTGCACCTTCTCCCCAAATAAATAAGTAATCTCTGGAAAAAAGCATTATTGAGGTAGTAGCTTTCAAGCAGACTTGCGGCGATGGGTGCAGCTGAAATCTATCACTTTAAAAATGTATGTGTTAAATAAAAGGTTTTCCATTACCCCTGCTCAAACTGTCTTTTTCACCTTATTTCCACCCTTAAAAACTTTGGACAGACCAAATATGGCCTGAGATCTCTCAGCTATGTGTGAATACGCAACACTAGAATTATGTCAAATGTATATTATGCAGATGAGCAATTTAAAATGAACAAAAATAAGCTGTACATTTCATTTTTTATCAAACACATACACTGACCGCCAAAATTATTTTGGCACTCAAGTCAAAGGAATAGGCCACTCAGAAATTAAAATTTGCAGTAAATTCACATCCAAGATGTAGATAAACTTGTTTGTTCACCAGAGCTGATAAAATAATAATAATAATAATAATAAAATAAAAAAAAACATCACAATAATCCACAAGAAGTGAAAAGCTGATTAAAAACAAACCGATTATTACACAATTTTTTTAAACTGCAAACCATTTCTTACGGCTTTCATTCTGACGGCACCCATTCACTGCAGATGTTCCATTGGTGACCAAGTGATGTAATGCTAAAGTCTCCAAATCTGTTCTGATGAAGAAATAAATTAATGTACATCTTGGATGGCTTGAGGCTGAGGACATTTTAAGCCAATTTTCATTTTTGGGTGAGCTATTCATTTAATGTATGAAACTGAATTTCAATGCATTCAGTAAAAAAAACCAAGTGGCGTCTGCAAACAAAAATGCTGGAGTTTTTCTCAGCACTAACTTCACTTTTTTGAGGCAGTCTGAACAATGCATCTCTTGGTTTTATAATTTATAAACCTACTGTAGCACCCTTCTTTCTGTGAAAAGTTTCGCTTGAAAGGTCCTATCTTTCTTGAAAATAAATGGCATATGGTTTGATATTTTGTTATACTGTATAATGCCAAGACATTTATGCATTCACGAGTGTTTTCAAACTTTGTGGGGCCAGCAATATTTTGCTACCGGGATACAAGCGGTTCATTAAATTGTCTATGTATCAAAACTAATGTATGTGAACCATGTCAACGTGACAGTCGCAAAGGTCCCTGTTGATTACATGCCGCACAAACAAAAGTGATACCCTCCCCAGACAAAGGGAAACCCCAAACACATCCCATTGACAAGGGTGATGTAAATTAACTATTTGAAAGAGTCAGTAACAATAGGTTTCTGTCAGCCGATAGAGAATAAAAATGTCAGTCCTGTCAGTAAGCACATTGTCCAAAGTTCTCAAGCTCTTGACAGGAACACGGTTTGACAATTCTAAAGAAAGGCTCTATTGCTTCCATTATTTAAATATTTTAGCGATGAATCTCAGAGTAAGACACAGCTAAACCCTCTGTGAATGTAAGAAACCGAACACATGGCACTTCAACAAGTTCTGAATGCTCTTAAACATTTATGTGCATTATTTCCACTTCAGGGAATTTTATTTCTTATTAATATGTTTTAATGATGCAACATAGTGCAAATTCAGCTCAGTGAATAATTGAACTAACCTTACAAAGCAAGCAATAACATCATTTGCAGCTTATCTGATTCTAAATGGCTACTAAAGAGAAATCATTTTTGTGGAGGGACTGTGTGAATTACTGGAAGCAGACGGGGAAGACATGTAAAAGGGGAGGATATTAAGAGAATTTGACAGCATTAAGAATTTTCTTTCCATGAAGCGGCATACACATCTCTCCTAACTGTGTTAAGAAAAACAAAACGCCATTAGGTTTCCCTCAGAGAGTAAACTTGGAGGCTCATCTGATTTGAAGTGCGCAACTTTTGCATAAGTATCGTCTCAAGGATAATTGGAAATGGTTTACTCATTAGGAGCAACAAATCACTTAAACTGTAGATTAATGACTTGAAGATATGCTGTTAAGATGGGGATTGATTTTGAGATTCAATTTAGAAAAGTAATTCCATATAGATCATATTAAGGGTGATAGTTTGAACGTATGTCGAGACAAAAGATTGTTCATTTGGGAATACAAGTTGATATGTTTTGGTGAATATGTGTTTATATACCTGTAGATATTTGTGTTAATTATATTTAAACATTATATACATATACAAAATGTTTTTGTTTTTTTTAATCCACATTTCAGTTTGTTTACAGCTGTTGGGTAAACACAACAGAATATTTTTTTTTGTCAGGTTTTCACTTCAAATGCTATCAGTTTTACTAATTTTGCTTCATATTTGTTTAAAGTTGTTGAAACTTTAAATAAAAACCTTTCATAGGCTGTTTAATGGCAAGTTCCATTGTGACAACTTATCCCATATATGCCACGCAAGCAGCTGTTAGTGCATGTTGTCAAGAAAAGTCAATATTTGTTTAATGAATAGTTTTTCCCCCATTTTATTTTCCTCAACAATAAAAGTGTAAATGTTTAGTATATGTATGTGCCTATAACATAAACTGACGTTCAAAAATAAATCTACCTACCAATAAAAAAAGTGACAGCTAACCCTGGAGCAAAAACACAAAACAGCAGAAAAACAATAACGCAATAAAAGAACCAGTAGTGATCAAAAAGAAATTGTGACCCAAACAGTACAAGGCTGTGATTAGTTATTCAATTATCAGAGTTTGTAGCAATATGCTTCAGATATAGAAAAATAAATAGATCCTAAAGACTAATTGTATACTAATAGAGTGGAATGGAAGGTTAAAACCCCTCAGGATAAGACCAAATTAAGCTGTCAATCACCTGAACCGATATGGATAAATTAAGGCATGTCCCGCCACATGTCTCACTTGCGTTGCATTATAACAGGCTCCTCAGCAGCATTCATTTTTGACAGGCTTTCTCTCAGTTCTGCCTGCCCTTCAGATTCCAGCGTCAACCTCTCAGTCTCTTATCTCTCAGACTTTTTCCTCTTTCTTTTTTCCATGTCTTGCCCTTTCCCCCAAAGACCGTGTGTATGCTTTGAATTGCCTCAGTAACAGAGGATCAGCCATGCTTTCCTAGTCACACATATCAAATTCTTAAGACACCATGAGCCACAAGGACGCGCGGCATCTCCTTTAGTCTAAAAAATTAGAATGGAAAAAAAGCATGTGCTATAAAAGAGGCTTATTCTGGGAGAAACATCCTTGAGCTGACAAAGCAAATGGAATAATGTTAAATATGTATGCTGTGTATTAAGAAGAAAGCTCTGTTTTCATTCTAAATGTTTTAACAAACTTCAAAGAGCATGACATTTGCATTTCAGCTCTATATACACAAATAAAACATTGGTTCCAGTCGCACCGAATCATTAAACATAAGCTCGTCCGGAGTTTCATATGAATCAGTTTTATATTTTTGCACATTCTGACCAAGAATCTGCTGGAAACAATGCAGAAAGCACGCTTTATGTTTTTTTTCTAGAACTTTCAAAAGGTTACATCAGCCCCCAAGAGAGGATTGAATAAATACTTCTTAAATTCTTCACGTTAATGACTGCATCATTATTAAACAAGTCAGTAAGGTCACCTAATGTTGCGTGTGCACGTATCTTGTCTTAAACACATTACTGGATATTACCTGCACATTAGTCCTGAAAGTCTGTGGTAGTTTCATTTTGTCTGGCTCCTCAAAAAGCCAAGGTCATATGAATGACGGATTGGAGGGTGCTTTTATGCTTCCATATTTAGCTTTTTTATCTGCTTAAATCGCTGCCTTAAGGCTGCAAATTGAGAAAACAGCCAGGGTCTCAATCCCAAACCCATTTGAGCATAATAAGTATGAACCATCCAATGGCATTTCTTCGATCTGTCGATCTAACAGTCTGCAGATGAAGTGCAGAACAGGCACAAAGCCATTATTTCAGACCCCCACAGTTACGGGAATTGCAAAGTTGCCTTTGCAGATACATCAGCATTTTTTCCCCCATAATATTAACATAAAATGGAGATTTCTTTATTCTTCCATGCTGAAACATACCAACCAGGATTGATCAAATGAAGCGTGTTTCAAATAACCTTCATGTTTCACTATTCTTACAGGAGCAGTCTGAGGATAGCTTTAGATAATGTATACTCGTTACTTAGGCATTTTATATGAAGCAAAGCGACATTCTTCACAATGTGACCGATCAGAAAGATCAGGTGTTAACCACCAGAAGTTTCAGTGGTTTAATATCAGTGAAAAATTTTCCAAGTTATCTCCAAAAAATATTCTCTGTTGTACAGCTTTTGACATTTAATCTTATTCTTTGGAGCATACACGTTCCACCAGAGCAAAGCTACGGATGCAGCTTATACCAGCTCAGCTGAGAAGACAAATAGTTGGTGGAATTTTTAACATTATTTCAGTATTTCACACAATATAGGAGAGAGCAGGGCACAAACGAACACTCTCAAGTTTGTGCAAATGTGCATTGTTTTTTTGTTTTGTTTTTTTCCAGGAGGAAAATCTGATTAAACAATGAAGATACAGTAGATTAAAAAGTTATGTCAATAAAACCCAATCATTAATAATTTACATGCATTAATTAAAGGAATAGTTCACCCAAAAATGAACATTTGCTGAAAATTTACTCACCTTTAAACGATCCAAGACATAAATGAGTTGAGACATTTATCATTACATCACTTGTTCACCAATGGATCCTGTGCAGTGAATGGGTGTTGTCAGAATGAGAGACCAAACGGCTGATTAAAACATCACAATAATCCACAAGTAATCCACACCACTCCAGTTCATTAAATAACATCTTGGGAAGCAAAAACCTGTGTGTTTGAAGAAAAAAAAAAAATCCATCATTAAGATGTTTTTAACCAAACTATTGCTTTCAGCTAAAATCCATTATATTGCGTCCTCCAGTGAAAAAAAAAGTAATCTTGTCTAAGTCAGAAGAGAAATATGCACAGATCAAACCTGGCTAAACCTGGCTCATGCAAGCTGCTAACTTACAGAATGAGAATAAAATCCTAAAATTGCCTTTTTTAATACACATGAAGAATAAATTGTGATACAACTAGCCTATGTTATTTTGTACCCCAATGTAATGCTACATTTTTACAGCAACAGTAATATCTGCCAAAATAGGCCAATGGAATTAAAATAGTTTGGATCCAACTTTTAGTTCAATTTGTCTTACTGTAGAAACCTCCTAATGTTTGTTTTTCATGCCTTGTCCAGCAAATTGAATCAATACATAAGCTATGATACAGCACATCATATTTTTGTCATCATCATTTTGCTGACACCTGCTATCATGGGAGGTGAATGAGCCAGCAAATTAGGTGCCACATTGGACCACATTTTGTTATTAGAGATGTCAGTATTGCAAAGCTGACAGGTTGCTTCAAACTGTCAGCTTTTTGAGTGTCACAGTGGAATATCTGAAAGTGCTCACCTAACACTGGACAGAAAAAAAAAAGTGCGAAGCTCAGTATCTATCTATCTATCTATCTATCTATCTATCTATCTATCTATCTATCTATCTATCTATCTATCTATGCTAATTAAAATATAGATGTTGTGGATTAAAATATAATATCAATAAAGCCCATTTAACAAATAAATAGATAAAGGCCGATAGGTGAAGCAATCAATTATATGTAACCTGGACCACGAAACCAGTCATAAGTGTCAATTTTTCAAAACTTGTTAGGATAGGATGATATTTGGCTGAGATACAACTATTCGAAAATCTGGAATCTGAGGGTGCAAAAAAAAAAAAAAAAATCTAAATACTGAGAAAATCACCTTTAAAGTTGTCTAAATAAAGTTCTTAGCTATGCATATTACTGAAAAAAAAATAAGTCTTGATATATTTACAGTAGGAAATTCACTAAATATCTTCATGGAACATGATCTTTACTTAATATCCTAATGATTTTTTGGCATAAAATAAAAATTCATAATTTTGACCCATACAATGTATTTTTGGCTATTGCTAAAAATATACCCCAGCGACTTAAGACTGGTTTTGTGGTCCAGGGTCACATATAGGAAATATTTGAAATACATTGCTAAATGCTGCATAGCTTGGGAATAAAAAATGCTGCATAGTCTGCCTGTCCTAAATCTTTGTCAACTTTTTCTTAAGAAAACATTCAAATACACAATAATTTCAATTAATTTGAATTGTACTTCCTTACATTTAAATTTGAATTGCAATTCTGCATCCTGTTTGCTACGTTAAGTCCAATTCAGGAAATGAATCGGAATTTAAAAGGCATTCTCAATTAATTTCTGAATTGTCCTCAACCCTGACTTCAACCAGCCTTGAACATACCCAACCAGTTTTCATAAAACTTTCATAGAACATTCATAATACCTATTTTTTTTTTGGCTAAAGTTTTTTTAACTCATACAAAAAAGAATGCCCATCTGAAGGACACGCAAAAATACAGTATATCTTCTACCATATTCATTTCATCCAGAGCTTGTCCACTTTTCTTCATAACACAGTTAACACTGTTACTCAGTCAGTGCTGTCCCTTATACTCTTTTACCTACTGCCAGAATCAACCACAATCAATTTTGACTTTACATGAAGCTACAATTTAACGGTGATGTTAAACCAGGATTGATCGGTTCCAACAAAACTCAGAATCCCAGCTAAAGTGGATGTGTGATAAGCACGTGCAGCGAGGTGGAGGTCATCACTATATTCATTGGAACTCTTGAGAAAGGGAAAAAAGAGCAGAGGCCTCTCTCTAGTGTGCGGGTGAAGCGCTCCGCCATACATCATGAAAAACAAGATGAGTTAAGCACACAGCCACACAGTGTTTCTTGGACAACTGGGATTGGAAACAAGTTGTGATTTATTGGCTGCTAGACACACAGTGCCTTTGACCCATTTAGACAAAGGATTTGTTTATCTTATCACTGTACAAGATATTTTTTATTTATTTATTTCCCGACTTACTGTGTCTCACTCTAGTGGGTTACATGTTTTCATGTTAATGACTATCCGAGCCCTAAGAGGGTTTAACTACTCACAATTGGCATTGGTTTGTCATTAGATGTGCATTGTTCTGTAAAAACGCATGCTTGAGCAAGCACTACAATTATGTGGCCAGTTAAGTTAATTAGACTATTTAAGGCAATGTCTTTGCACCATGGCAGCAAGCAGGGTAATAACTGGCTCCTTTGTCGGCAGTTGCAGGCATCCTGAAGTCTTTGATCATTGCATTAAATTAACATACCTTTAGGTAGGCGATGTATAGTGAAACGCGTGATGATCGCCATTTAATTTACCTTGGGAAATGAACTTGCTGATATTTTATTGTCTTAATCCATGCTTTTCAGATTAAATCAAAGTTTATAAGTATGGCAATTAAGCAGTACTACACACGCAAGAGCTGAGTATCAGTGAACTTGCAGTAATCATAGTAGTCATGATAAAGAAACAACAACAACAACATGATTGCTGCTTGAACTACTTAAGAGCAAATAGTTCAGAACAAAGTCAGAATTTGTTGTATATTCGAGTCCGAGCATAATGGCACGATTTTAACTATTGTGACTATTGTAAGTAACTATTGAAGAATAAAACGTCATGAGCATGCGCTAGTATTAAACAAAAAGAGCATGACGAAGCACAGTTTGGCAGTTGCACTTTTTATAGTTTGCTGAAAAAAAAGAGGATCTATGAAAGAGGATGTTAAAAGAGTTTGAGGTAAGCAGTTTTAAGCTTTAGCATCATGTCGTGTTGATCAACATGCCATTTCATGTTGCATTTTTATTGGCTGGTCAGTCAACATTGGTCGTAGCAGCAAACAGTGCGATCATCATGCTGAATTTCTGACACTGTCAGAAAATGATCGCAGGTTATCTTTGGTAGCAAGTTTTTCACCGTCTTTGAACCTCTCTCAAAGTACGTCATATGACCATCGTTTAGGAGCCACGATCACAGAAATCACCACGATTGTTTCACAATGCCAATCTTTCGTCTAGGACAGCTGGAAATCATGCAGTGTGTAGAAGTCAGAAGACAGTAGTAGCATTCCTAAAAGATTGTAAATTTTTAAATGAATCAGCTGAGAGAATTATTCAATGACTCACTTGTTCCAGAATAAATTTGTGTTTTTGAAAGAATTGGTTTGAATGAATGATTTTATGACTCACTAACAAAGACCCACTTGTTTTGTTCCTGAATGAATTTGCATTTTTGAATGCAGCGTTTGAATGAATGATTTAATGACTCACTAAGGAAAGCAGTCACTTGTTGCCACATACTCTCGATGTAATGTGCAGAAAGAGTCACTGAGTTTGAGGACTGAACTTACTATTGAATAGCTGACATTTCAAATTAACAGCCTGGATATTTAGAATGAGAAAAGATGAGCTTTAACTACAAAAGGCATATCTATCTATCTATCTATCTATCTATGCTAATTAAAACATAGATACTGTGGATTAAAATATATCAAAGCACACCTATTCTGGTTATTTTCTCTTGGTATTATTTGATTTTCCTCTGTAATGTCACATCTCTGAAAGTTGTGCTCCAGTTGCAAATATTGTCCACCTAAGCCGTTAGCATGGGTCAAACAAGTGACTCGAAAACCAGCAGAAATTCAAAATGACATCAGTAATGCAGTCACATTTTCCTAATCTCCTTGGATGGATTCAGGCCATGATTTTCATTTAGTCGAATAGAGATAACCAGACTGTCAGCTAGGTTGCAGTTTCCCTTTAATCTTACCCTGGAGCTAATAATCAGCCTGCAACCCTGAAAGCCTTCATCAGACATTCATCATGCACTGAAATAATTTAGATACTGAACTTTCATTCAGTTTGGGGTTATCCAGGAGCATAAAGGCAGATATGATTAATTAGCAACTTTTTAAGAATAAGCTATATTGATGAAATAATGCATAATTCAATCAGTCAGTTGCAGTCTGACTTAAATTGGTCCATGTAATGCTATTAGTAATGATGCACAAAACATTTACTGAATGTAAATAACAGAAATTTCATTATGGTAATTAATAATGTAATTATAATGTAATAATGTATTTTTTTTATTTTTTTTTAAATGTCGATGTTTCTCTTTCACTCAAAGATGACGTGGAAACTGCATACTAAATATATCAGAAATGTTGGCATCCCAGTATTCTTCACTTTCTATCCATGTTGATCATTGCTAAACATCTTTACAAGTTCTAACAATCAAGAGATTTTAGTTTTTGCATTTTTAATTAGAGATCTTTCCCTAACTCGAGTAAACAGAGCACAGACAGATTGGAGGTCACTGCAGACAGTCTCAGTGGTAATGATATTAGCCTGCCCTTCACATTTAAATGGCCAATCTTAAATGCCTTCACATTTGCTATTTACTTTCAACATGATGCTTACAATGTTGGATATGCTGGGGCATGCTCAAATAGAACGAAGGTAACAGAGCTTGATTAAAGTTTATCTTTCGGGGTTATAACTCTACCAGCCTTCATTATTGCTTGTCAGATTATAAATGGTCCTGGGGAGAAATTATGCAAGCTCACACACAAACTGAAGGAAGTGATTCACTTTACTTGGTTTAAGTCGTGAAAACCTGCTCATTCTTGATCGTCTGATCAGACTACTGTTGAATCTAGTCTGTCAGAGAGATTTAGAAAGAAAGAGAAAGAAAGAGAGTAAGAAAGAGAGAAAAAGAAAGACAGTAAGAAAGAAAGAAAGAAAGAAAGGGACCTGTATTTCTTAGAAAATGGGACAAAATCTCATCTCAACACATTTAATGAATGGTTATGCTCCTCTTAATTTTTTTGTAATTTCATCTGAATATCAACATTTTAAATATTTGCATAAGACATCTTCAGTTAAAATAGGGGCAATTAAATATGTACAATGCAAAAAAAAAAAAAATGTTTTTCTTACTTGGTATATTTGACTTGTTTTCTACAAATAAGTAAGCATTCTTGGATCTAGATACAGTATATTTACTTGAGAAGGATGGCATAAGATATTAAGTCTTGTTCCCTGAGATACTTCACTCGTACTGCATCTTACTAGACGCATATGGGGAAAACTCCTTTTTCTCTGGTAACTGAAGCCTTTTTTAATAACGCAGTGTTACTGCACGGCCATTGGTTCGTGCAGTGCTTTAAAGACGAACCAATGGCTCGGCAGCAGTGGCTCGGCAGCCGTAGGATCCTCAGATTTCTTCTCCTTCAGCGACGACATCTCTTCGCTGATCTACGAGGCTTGAAGCCCTTCTTGCCGCTGGCCAGCCTCTGCAGTGGATCAAGACCCTCTGGCTTGGCTGATCTCCCCGCTGACTCGCTGCTCTCTAGCGGCTTCAGCACCCATAGCAGCCGCGGTCTCACGGTCCCCTGCTGCCATCCGGCGAACGCTCGAAAGAGCAAATTTCGAAGAGCAAATTTCTCGCCGTTGTTTCAAATGCCGCACTGTTTCTGTTGTTCTGTGCAGGGCTCCTCTGCATGCCGCTGACGGTCACGGCGAGTGTGTTTCATGCTTGGGTGCCGCCCATGCTGAAACTGCACTCACTGAGACAGAATGTACTCATTGCGAGGATATGAGTCTCGTCTCTCTGCGCTCGCGGATAGCTTTCTTTTCAGAGAGCCACTCTGCCCCTTGTGCCCTCCCGCTTCCTTCCTCCCAGGAACCTGTGAGGAAAAAGCAGCGGGGCAGAGGATGCAAGCGTGCCGAGATAAGTGAGCTTACGATGGCTCGGACCCCACGTACCTCACTCTCTCCCACGAGAGAGGTTCTGCCCATCTTTTTCTCCCGTCCAGACCAGCGTCCCTCTGTGGCTCGCTCAGGGGAAGCCCAAGCCGAGCTCGGATGCCGAACTGCTGCCACGCATATTTGCCTGCCCATGGCCATCGGTTGGACGGCAAAGGCTGCCCACCCATCCAAGCCCTGTAAGACGACTTCAGCGCTTGCTGGACGCGCTTACTCATCGGCTGGCCTTGGCGCTTCATTCCATGGCGGTCCTCCAGGTGTTTCAGGCCAAACTCCTCCGCTGCATGAACGAGACTGGCCCAGACCCCGTGGCAGCCCTGAGCCCTTGGAAGTGTCATCAGTGGATGGAACAGGGTGTGCCCTTGGAAATGGTCTACAGGAGAAAGGTGGTCTCGACAGATGTGTCCAACATGGGTTGGGGAGCTCTGTGCGAGGGCCGACCGGCCTTTGGCCTGTGGTCGGCGGAGGAAGGAAATCTCCACATCAACTGCCTGGAAATGCTGGCAGTGTGTCGAGCCCTTCATACCTTCTTACCAGACCTAAAGGGGCACCACATTCTGGTCCGTTCGTACAGCGTGACTGTGGTAGCCTACATAAATCACCAAGGGGGGCTCTCCTCAAGGTGCCTCCTCCTTCTAGTGGAGTGCCTATTGGTAAGGTCTCAGCACAACCTGCGTTCGCTGAGAGGAACACATGTGCCAGGCAGACTGAACCAGGGTGCAGACATGCTGTCACGGAGCAACGTCCCCTCAGAGGAGTGGACGCTCCATCAGCAAGTGGTTCAGGAGATCTGGTGGATCTTTGGCAAGGCAGAGGTCGACCTCTTCGCCTCAAAAGACAACTCTCATTGCCTGACCTATTATTCGAAGGACATGGACGTGTTGGCCCATGGCTGACCCAACATCCTCCTTTATGCTTTTCCCCCGATCGCTCTGATCCCGCAAAGTTATTTTAGTGGCCCCACTCTGGAGGAACCAGCATTGGTTCTCAGAGCTGTCTCAGCCCCTTGGCCCATTCCCCTGACATGGGACTTCCTCTCTCAGGTGAACAGAACGTTGTGGCATCCCCGTTCCAAGCTGTGGGCTCTGCACCTTTGGCCTCTCGATGGGAGCTCATGGACCTCCCCGAGAGTGTTCAAAACACAATCACTCAGGCTAGAGCCCCGTCTACGAGACGTCTCTACGCCCTTTAATGGTCTGTCTTTTCCGCCTAGTACTCAACCCGCGGCGCAGACCCATTTTCCTGTGACATATCACTGATATTGTCCTTCCTGCAAGAGCTGCTGGACAAGGGGCGCTGCCCGTCCACGCTCAAGGTCTATGTAGCAGCTGTAGCAGCCTCACATGATCCTATAACAGGCCACACCAATAGGCATCCGGTCATGAAGCATGCTTTCAAGGTGGATAGTTGATGCTATTACGCTAGCTTACTCTTCCTTGGGCCTGCATTGCCCCATTGGAGTACAAGCACACTCCACAAGAGTCGTTGCCTCGTCGTGGGCGTGGTCTAGTGGAGTGTCCATCGCAGAAATACGTGCAGCGGCCGGCTGGGCCTCACCGTCCACATTTGCTAGGTTTTATAACCTGGAAGTCCCTGCCTTACAGGCACAGGTCCTTTCTGCTTGAATGGATGTGAACCTTAACAGGTGGGACCAGCACGCCCGACTCGACAGTATTGCTTACTTGTGCGCTCTCGGCCCCATAGGTCCCCCTTGGGACGATTACCCGGGCCAGGCACGACCTAAATGAGTTCGACCCGCTGCTTCGAGGGCTTCTACTACTTGTCCCCTGGGCCCTTCGGTGCCCATGGCAAGTTAGTTATTCAGTCGTTCCCTTACCATAGCACGGCGTGGTTGTACTGGTTCTCCATATGCGTCTAGTAAGACACAGTATGAGTGAAGTATCGAAAGGGAACGTACTCCGTCACTATCGTAACCTCGGTTCCCTGAAATATGGGAATGAGTACTGCGTTCCTTGTCATGCTATGGTGCTGTACCACTCAGTCGTCGCTTCAGTCGATGTCGAGGATCCTATGGCGATGCGGCTTCTTATATAGCCAGATGCCTCGCCCATTCCGCCATAGGCTCAAGCAGCACTGCCCATGCAGAACCAATGGCCGTGCAGTTATACTGCATTATTAAAAAAGGCTTCAGTTATCGGAGAAAAAGGAGTTTTCCCCATATGCGTCTAGTAAGACGCAGTAATCGTTCCCGTATCTCAGGAAACCGAGGTTACGATAGTAACCGAGTACGTATCCTGGAAAATTGATCAAAAATGTTGTTAGTTTTTGCTTAAAACAAGTAAAAAATAATCTGCCAATAGAGTAAGAAAAAAATCATAATTCAAGAGAAAACAAGATTATTTTTCTTGTCCTACTGGCAGAAATGTATATATCCACCAAACTGTTAAAATAACTGTTACTGTGTGCATGATTTTCATAACTTTTCATCCAAGTGGTCTGTACATGTTCTTATTATTTTTTAATGTAGTCTGGATGGATATACTGTATCAATTCTGGATAGACTGGCTGAAAGGACAAATGGTATGAGCAACATCTTTGTTGACACCCTCTTGTCTGCAATAGAAATACATAACACTTATATCTCCTTTGAATTCTCAATGGTTTCTTGTTCAAACGATTCAAAAACACCTTTTGAAGTTAACCTATGGTTTCTCTCTTGAGAGTGATAGCTTCATTGCCATTATATAATTATATCATTAAAGTACTTCACCATTTCAGACTTCTGCTTGTAGTTATTGTAGCTTTGCACTTAAAACTTTATAGTTTTTGACTTCTAACCTTCCTAAAGGAGTCAGCTACTCTGCTACTATCCAGTGATTTTGTAGCTCTTTTCTTTTGTACAGTGAGTTTCACTTTTATTCCGTTTCGCTCAAAGGCAACAAGAATCGAACTGAATTGAATATCCAGACCAGCTAGATAGCCTAAGGAATTCTGAACACAGCTTATCCTAATGGTGAATTGACAATCCTTGGATGAACTGGCCTTCTTCAGGGGAAACATCCTTGGATGTTTGATTAGTCTTGGAAAATTGCGAGCTTTGGTCTTCCTCGGGGATTGTTACCCGTGGATACATGGCAGACTCATGAAAACTGAGCTCCATGCTTTTTTACAGTGTGCCCATATCCTGCTAGCATGAGTACTGTATCTGGAATTAAAGTAAACTGGCTCACAACTATCCACAGGCTGGACAACTAGTTATCAAAAGATAAAGGGGAGTTCCACAGAAGAAAGAAATAGGTATGTTGGTTCAAACCTATATACCATAAATGATGACAGTAATTGAGTAAATGATGACAGAATCTTAATTTTGGGGTGAACTATCCCTTTTAAACAGGCACTAAATGTGCTTAAATGGCTCTACACAGAGAAAGCATGTGAATAAACAGTGCTATCAGCCAGTGCAGTTCATTCTTAGTGAATCCCCCACAGTATTTCTTAAACAATAGAGTAGACTGAGACTAATCTAGAGGATTAACCAACTTCACTTGTTTCCAGTCAATTTGTAACAAAATATAAGTAGACGCCTCAACAAGCAAAACTTTTTAGCTAATTTGACCATGTTTGAAACAAGTTGCAACTGCACACAATTAATCTTTTAAAGTTCCCTTCATTCGCTGGTACTCAACAAAACTTTTTGTGCTCATGCATGCATGCAAAACAGTCTGGCAGGACAGGCTTACTTAGTGTATTGCTAAATTATCTTATTTTTTATGCTATGCATGATAGGGAAATCAATAGGGAACTTCCTTGGTAAACAACAAAGACCTTTGTGAATCTCAGGCTGTAGATCCAGTATAGGATCCCTATCAAAGTTAAAGGGGTCATGAACTGAGAAGCCAGAATTCCTTTTATCTTTTGACATGTAAGAGGTCACTGTACTATAAAAACTTCATGTAAGTTTCAGAACTCAAAACTTTCTCATTAGTCTAAAAAGCTTATATTGAAGCCAGTCTGCCAAAACAACAAGCTTTTGGATAAACACTGCCTCCAAAGAAGAAGATCAATGCCTGTTTCGAGAGAAGTGAACGTGTCTCCGTCCTTTGTACAGTTCATTTTATCACAGAATCGTTTACATACGTTGTAACATTGTAACATATTTTAATTTGTCAATATAAAGTCATTTCGTTAACATGGGTAAACACATTAGGTGTTTGAACTAACAATGAACAAAACATTTACATCAAACTTCTTCAAACTTGTAAGTACTGTGAACTTTTGAACTTAAATATATACTTTAAAACTTTAAACTTTCAAACTTTAAGATTTTACAGCTATTTCAATCATTCATTAGTCTTTTCCATGGCAACATCAAAGTTTGTTCATACACTGCAAAAAAAAAATTCTCTTACTTGTGTCTTGTTTTCCATTAAAAATACCTTAAATCAAAATGCATTTATTTGAGAAGCAAATAACTTAAGATATTAAGTTTGGTTTTCTGAGGGGTAAAGAATTTATTTATTTATTTTTTTTTTTTCTTGCTTAAAAGAAGAAAAAAATAATAATAATCTGCCAATGCACAAGAAAAATAATCTTGTTTCCCCTTTAATTTAAGATTTGTTTTCGCCCTATTTGCAGATACTTTTTTTCTTGTTTTAAGGAAAACTTTTTTTGTTTCAGGAATGTTTAGATATTTATACTAGAAAACAAGTAAAAAATACTTTTTTTTTTTTTTTCGCAGTGCAAAATTAACTCATCTAGTTCAAATTGTTTAATATACACTGTAAAAAGTGATAAGTTGACAACTTAAAAAATTTAGGAAACCCGTTGCCTTAAAATTTTTAAGTAAATGATCATTAAAAAAATAAGTTAATTGAATTGTCAAGTTCACTTAACTTTTTTTTTAATTCTTATGTACTTAATAATTTTAAGGCAACGGGTTTCCTCAATTTTTTTAAGTTAAGTCAACTTATCACTTTGTACAGTGTACTGTCAAAAAATGTTTCATACTGTCATTGTTAACTTATATTTGCACATAAGACATCAACTGATGTTACTATATACAAAAATTAATCCTAAAACGCATGTGTAAATAAATGTGTAAATATTAACAAAAATAAATGCTGCAACAGTATTGTTTTGTTCATTTATTTATTTATTTATTCACATAAAAAAAAAAAAAAAAAAAACTGTAAAATGTTAGTACAGGGGTGTCAAATTAAATTAAGAAAAGTCAAAAGTTAAATTTAAGACACAGTCTAAACATAGTGGCTAAGTTTATGCAGTTGGCTCATGATCCAGCTAATCAGGTCCTTCAAGCTTATTTGAAAACTACATGGTTTGTTGGAGCAGGTTTGGAACTAAACTCTGCAGGGCTGTGGCCCTCCAGAAACTGAGTTAGTTTTAGTAATAAACTGATAGTTATCAGGGACGCTGTCCAGCATGTGACTGCACAGGGTAAGATTTGGTTCATGTTCCTTGTAGGAACATCATAGTCCTTATAGCAGCTTGTTAGCAAAGTGTGTTTTCCAGCAACAACAAGAGTTTCAGAATTCATGTTTGAGGTGTGACTGTGTGTAATTTATGTTTATGAGCAAAATGCGAAATTCTCTTCAAGCAGTGTTAACCACAGAGCATATTTTACTCATAAATCGAAAACCGCACTGGAAAATCCCGAGGGAATCCATGGCTCAAAAATGCTAATTCTCCTCCGGGGTTTACGACTACAAACTACTACTGCTCTCACAAGCAGAGCATACGAATTCTAGTGCAATTGCATTGAAAAAGTATTCCCTTTAAAGTGCTGTACAGAAGACTGATGATGTCTAATGTGACAAACACATCTCTTCGTTCTGCTTTGTTTTGTTCCTGTCACAGGAGTTTCTGTGAAGTGTCTGCTTCCAATAGTGCAGTCCCACTGTGATATTGAGAGTTGAACGCTTGGACTGCTAATGGACTCTACATGCCTGTAGGCTCGTGTGGGCATCTGCTTGGGCTAAGTATTACCCTTTCCCGACATCATGGGGAAAATTTGGTGCTAGCATGTGAACGACTGAAGGGCAAACATAGGCTGCTTGTGTAAAATTGGTTGTGATTATTGTGGAAGACAAGTCGGTGCTCTGAACTTCATAGATAGAGGACTGACGTCACATGCGATTTAAGAAGATTCAAATATTAAAAGCTTCCATTTAGGTAATAGTGGCTACTTAAAGGACTAATCGTTTAAAAGCATCAAAGCAGAAATTTGCTGAGAGGAAAAGTGACACTTGATCAATTCTCTGCTGCAGACGTAATTACACTAAGTCAGGACGACGTAGAATCGCTCTTCGCTTCTCTTTATTTTATATTTACACAGCCTTTATTCCTTATCTATAGCTACACACCGACACCACCGGATTGCATTCGGAGGCAAGCAACATTGAGTTCAGAATTTAAATCAGCGCATGAATATGGAGGGCTTCTTTTGAATTTCCGTTTTGTACATCAGCCTGTCACTCAGCGCATCAGCCTCCACTTTAGCCTCACATGACTGAAATACTGAATTCCGAAATATGATAAACGCCACGTCAACCCTCTGACAGTAATGTGAAATTCACCATGCTCACCTCTTAACTGCGTAGCACATGTTTGAATGGTTCTGATACACTGCCCCTGGTCAGACACATACTGACAGGGGAATATGTGGAGCACATACAAAGATACTTGCAGCAGACAAGCTTGGAGCTTTTTCTTTCAACTCAGACTGCGAATAAGATATGTTTGCTTCACACTATGCATAAAACAGCCCTTGACATGAAGTGTAGCACTTATTATTTGCCTCAGATTTGCCTGACCGATCTGTGTCTAAAGTTAAAGATGATCACCCCAAGGTGAAACCGTCAGCGTACACATCACAGTTGGAGTTGGATTTAATTATCTGCTGTGGTGCTTGATTGCTAACTATATATCGCAGCGGACGCCGCTAGCGTACTTGTTTTAATACCCCTATGTCAGTTTAATGACGGGAAGAAAGAACCGGTGCTGTCCTAGAGACAGAATGCTTCATTTTAAATAATGTTTTCATGTTTTTTTCAAGGAGAGGAGTCACAATAAAATTATTTTACAAAGGTCTTTGTCCTTGTCTTATTTTTGGAGGATATTCGTTTTTGTGGTGTAATTATGGTGTAAGAATTTTGGTAACACTTTATTTTAGGGTCTCTTAGTTGCTTGTTAGCATGCATATTACTAGAATATTAGCCATTTATTAGCAGCAATTAAGCACATATTAATACTTTATTCTACATGACCTTGTTCTACATCCCTAATCCTACCCAATACCTAAACTTAACAACTACCTTACTGACTATTAATAAGCAGCAAATTAGGAATTCATTGAGGGAAAAGTTGTAGTTAATAGTGAATAAGTGTTCCCTATTCTAAAGTGGTACCGGTATTTTTGGTATAATAATAAAAAGATCACATATGGTTACAAAGTCACACAATAAATAAGACTGCACACAATAATGAGTTAACTGGACTACGTTATTATATCAAGTGCAATGATTGCATTTTGAAATGTTAATAAAAATAAATAATAATAATATAGCAAGTTTTTTAAGAAATTCATTTAAAAAAATTATACTTTTATTCAGCAAATTGATCAAACATGACAGTAAAGACATTTATAATGTTACACAAACGTATATTTCAGCTGAATGCTGTTCTTTCAAACTTTCTATTTATCAAAGAAAAATGCACACAACTGTTTTTTAAACATTGATAATAATCAGAAAAGTTTCTTGACCAGCAAATCAGCATGTTAGAATCATTTCTGAAGGATCATGTGACACTGAAGGCTGGAGTAATGGTGCTGAAAATTCAGCTTTGCATCATAGAAATAAATCAAATATATTCAAATAGAAAACAGTTCTTTCAAATTAGCCTTGGCGTGCATTAAAATATATATGTATAGAATCCACTAGAACATGCCCTAAGTAACAGTTTCATGTTTCTTAACTTGTGGCATGGTGCTAGTAATGCCAAAGCCATAAATTAAATTCCCAGGGAACACCTATCCTGATAAAGTTGCTGCTGTACAGATTAAGCTTCTGTCAAATGAACAAATGCAACAGTTCCATTGTTGCAGGTTCTACTGTGTTACCAAACCTATATATATATATATATATATATCAGAAAGCATGTTTAAATGTTTCCCCATTGTGTCTTTATATACACTCTGCCCTATGTTCTATTTTACTGATCTCTGTCCTCAGCACTGTTTCTATGCAGCATATAGAATGAGCTATTTTATTCAGGTAATCCTGACTCTCAGAAAAACATTGTCCTGCAATATTGCACAAAGGAGAGCAGGGCCCATTAAGTATTCTGCGTCCATTCATACCCTAATAATTAGAATCATTCCATATCCCGTGAACTCAGAATGACCTGTTTTTGCAGGAGAGCTATGATTGCAGGTTGTTCTTGGGATATGTCCAATCCAATTCACTGGATGGAAGGTGACAGAAGCATAAAAGCTCACAGAACCATGTTGCTGATTCTGAACACTTAATTAGCTTCGTCCCAGGAGAGACTGTGGTGCGTCTGCTTATTTCAGCTGTGCATTAGCAATGACATCTATCGATATGTGGAACATACTTATGCAAACTTCCAAAAACAAAGCATATTTTATACCAGCGGAATCAAAGCGGTGCAAATTAGCAGAATTTGTCCTTTGTCTCAGTTATTTTTGTTTTCTTTGTGCAAAACGAATCAAACCATGCTATAATTCAAACACATGCTCGGTATTTTATAGTATTTGACCCCCATGCATAACAAAATAGAAAGTTAACCTAAAAAGCTTGATTAATTGACTTGATTAATTGACTTGAATTAAAAGACTGGCACAATTCCAATGACTAACTTACCTGAGAGATATAATTTCTTCTGACAAGCAATCAAATTGTAAATTGTTCCACTTCCTGATCACAGAAAAAAGCAGCAGATATGCGTGGCAGTGATTATGCACTCATTAAATTCTTTGTTAAAACCATCTGTTTAATTAAAAAAAGGGGGGAAAAAGAAAATGAGTTTATGTCAGTACAGCATCAAAAGCAATATATGAATGCCTTTCCAACTTATTGTTTAACTTTTAATTTATATATAGGCCTATTAATTTATCTGTGTATGGTGGGGAAAAAAGATTTATGCACGATAAAACCTAATAGATATTTAACTAATCAATCTGACATCTGCATTTGTTTGGAAGTGGGAACATGATTGTGACCATGTGAGCATGAAAAATAGATGCTGCCCTGATAAGTGCTCTTCAGTGATGCTCAGTAATTTTATTTGAAAGTATGATGCCTATTTTCTTTAACTCATACAAAATTGTATGGGCTTTTTGACCTATCCATTGTTTTGAATGAAAAATTTACCAGTGAAATTAGTCATATCTTTCTCTCTTGCAGTTTTAAACAATACATGAATCACAGATGCAGGAACTGTTCTGATATGATCATGCAAACCAAAGAAAATCTGTGTTTAAGAGACCTCTGAGACATCATTTACTTAACTTGGCATGTTTGCAGAGATCTTTCCCTTGGCTTATTTTTTCCTATAGTACATTCCTCTGGCTCAACTGATTTGTGTGTGATTCAATGCATACTGTACAGATAAAATATGATCCTTGAGTGCACTTTAAGTTGCTTAGGCTAAATGTGTTTGCCAAATGCATATGTAACTTACAGCAACAGTTTCTTACAACGATAAAATATCTTTTTGAAACACACTGAAGCTGTTATTGTTCAGTAGTTAAAGGTGAAGTTATGCCGTTTCTGCGCTAATGGTGTTACCGAGCGGAATTACAAAAATAAAGCATTTTTTCAAACAACCTTTGCAATCGCCCGCTACACTCGTCACGCCCTTACGATTATTCTTAACCTTATAATATCTGACTTAAAACAGAGTCTTAGTTTACTTGTGAAGAAGAATCTCTGCAAGTTCGGCCTCTTGTTTAAAACCCAAATATTCGTCAAATCCCTTTCGTCAAAATTCAAGTCTTTGAATTTTGACTTGCACTTCTGTAACCCAATCTGAATATCTTTTCCCATGTAATGTGTCATGATCTTGTGCTGTATTCATTCATGTCATATAATTACTGTAATTTTGAGATGACAACATGTGACATTCTACTTGGAGCTGTTCAGACTCTTGGACTCGGACATGGAACTATCACACTAGCAATGCCTAAACATAGCGCATAATGAATCTGAGGTGGTCAGGTAGTACAAGTCGTGTCAGAAAACTCCCTGTTCATAAGTTGTAATTACGAGTTCTACGAGGACTTGAATGCTTTTTACAAGCTGGTATCTCGTAATTATGGTAATTACAATATTACTGCATGGACGCACCTTTACACCGGCTAAACACCCTCTGGTTGAGCCTGGTAGCCAAGCCCCCAACTCTCACTATTGGTTGAGCAGGAAAGAGATTGACAGATCTCAGCAGACAGCTCTAAATGTTTTAATGGTGTGTGGTAGGCTACATTTTGGTGGAAGAAAAATACTTATTTACAATTATTATTATTTACATTTTTCAATGTATTTATTATTTTTATTTTTATTTTATTTTTTGACAAAACACAGTTTAGAATCCTGTAATGGCAAAGCTGAATATTCAGCATCACTCTAGTCTTCAGTGTCACATGAGCCTTCAGAAAATACTCACAGTAGTAAGTAGTTTTTAATTTTAATATTTAATTGTTTTATTGAAAATAATCACATTTTGAGGAATTTGCTACACCTTCTAACATCGTATATAGCATTACAACCAATAATGCCGGCAGCCATGTCACCCTGTAGCCCAAGACTGGTTACTCACTGAAGCTAAGCACGGTTGAGCCTGGTCAGTACCTGGATGGGAGACCTCCTGGGAAAACTAGGTTGCTGCTGGAAGAGGTGCTAGTGAGACCAGCAGGGGGTGCTCACCCTGTGGTCTGTTTGGGTCCTAGCCCCCAGTATAGTGATGGGGACACTATACTGTAAAAAGCACCGTCCTTCGGATGAGACGTTAAACCGAGGTCCTGACTCTCTGTGGCCATTAAAAATCCCAGGATGTCTTTCAAAAAGAGTAGAGGTGTGACCTCGGCATCCTGGCCAAATGCGCCCATTGGCCTCTGACCATCATGGCCTCCTAACAATCGCCATATCTGCTGTCTGGCTTCATCACTCTGTCTCCTCTCCACCAATAAGCTGGTGAGTGGTGGGTGTTCTGGCGCACTATGGCTGCCGTCGCATCACCCAGGTGGATGCTGCACACTGGTGGTGGATGACGAGACCCCCCCTCACAATGTAAAGCACTTTGAGTGCCTAGAAAAGCCCTATATAAATGTAAGGAATTATTATTATTAATAAGAACTGCACTAGCTAATAAAGCAAAATTGAATGCTAATGAATGAGCAGAGCCACTACAACAGCAGAATCAGCTGCGTCAGTATGCATGCTCTCCTAAGGATCTGCACACTTCTGAAGTCATTTTTAATGTGCTTCAATCTGTACAATCTCTGAAGGCCCCATCCCTCCACCAGGAGTGATGAATAAATGAGTGTCTGACAGAGCAGCCATAGTAAAGATCAAAAGCGAAGGAGATAATTAACAGTACACTAATTGATACCCACCCTGAGTTTTCACCAGAAATGAAAAAGAGTGCAGCTTTGCTTGATATTAATTGGGCAAGAATATGCATGAAATCTGTTCTGATGTTGGATCTTGAGCCCTCATGCACCAAAAGTACCAATAAGCTGTGCCTGACTCGAACTGCTACAGCACAGCAGCAGTGGGCTCTTGAAACAGAAGGAATCGCATAATTATAAAAGAAATTCATCTAGGTGACCTAAAGTTCACAGTCTGAAAAAAATTAGTTAAAAACTTTGAGGATACAATAAAAAATGCTGACATTATTAGAAGGTATAGTTCACCCAGAAATAAAATTATGTCATCATTTATTCACACACAAAATGCAAAAAAAAAAAAAAAAAAAAAGGATTTATTATTATTATTTTTTATTTTCTGTTCCACAGAAGACAGATATGTTTTGCCATGTAAAATGCATCCTATATACTAAACAATTATTGGAGTATATATAAGTACAACATATAATACTTATATACTTATAAACAATATAAGTATTATTGTTTGTTTTAATTTTCAACTTCCATGGCAAGCATATTTAAGTAATAAATAAACCAAAATCATCAGCACAAGTTAAAGTGCTTTGCTTGCAGATTTAAATTTTAATATGGCAATGCTTTACAATAAGGTTTCATACTTAGCATTAGTTAACAGGAACTAACAATGAAAAAAAAAAGAAGTATGCTTATATTATTTAGTGAATCTGAGCTAACAGTGAAAAGTTGGATTTGTATGTACTTGCATTAAAAAAAAATAATAATAATATTAATAATACTGTAACACATGTATTGCTCATTGTTAGTTAATGCATTGACATTAACTAATGGGACCTTATTGCAAAGTGTTAGCGGTGACACTTTATTTTAGGGTCTCTTTACTAGTTATTAGCATGCATATTACTAGAATATTAGCCATTTATTAGTAGTAATTAAGCACATATTAATGCCTTATTCTACATGACCTTATTTTACATCCCTAATCCTACCCAATACCTAAACTTAACAACTACTGACTATTAATAAGCAGCAAATTAGGAATTTATTGAGGGGAAAGTCATAGTTAATATTGAATAAGTGTTCCCTATCTAAAGTGTGACCGTGTTAGCTTTAATATTTAACGGTTACTTTTCAAAAACATCCCAAATGCACTAGAGAATTAACTAGAAAAGTATGTTTTTGGTCAGAATCAAGATATTTTACTGACATAGGTTAACTTGACATTGAAATTATTTAATAGATGTATTGATTTAAATAAAAATGTGCCCACACACTTCATTATGTGAATAACAACAAAAAACTTTTTTCTTTACAATTTACCTTGCCTTCGTCCTCCTTGAACTGTCTCCTTTGAGTCAACTGTGCAGGCGAAAAAGTTCCTTCCTTTCATTGTGAAGGCAAATGAAAACCAGCGCTCATATTATTTAAGTCGAGGTGGACTGTGAGTAGCACACTCTGACAGTGAGTTATTTCGCTGCAGGTACACACAAACACAGCATTACATGCTTACAAGCCCCAAAGGGACCACATACTATAAATAAAAGGCCTAACAACACACATTCAAATCCACAGGGGAGCACAGATGTCTTCAGTCTGTCTTGAAATGTTCAGGTCTTGTTACGTCTTATTTGGTGGTTGTACATCTTTATACATTCATTGATTTATTTATCCACTGTTGTCTTACAACAGATACTTTCAAGAACAACATTTTGCTCTCATTACTGCAGTAATTTATACTCCAGAGATACCCAATGGACAATTACAATTGAATCTGTAACATGTCCCTACTTTATATTACTGTATGCTCAGTGAAGTCTTCAGAAAATCTTAAGGACCCTAGAGCAAGTACTAGACGTATTGTAAACACATTATATGGCGCAACTCTGCTACTTGTATAACAGATGAAGGGTTCTCTGAACTGTTTGAAACTAAACATGAATTTTAATCATTATATACATTCACATAACATGGATAATGGAGAATCATACGAAATATGGGATATGATATGATGTAACTTGTGGAAAAACAGTATTTGTTATGTTGTTTTAAAGTTGCATTATCTGTCTTTTAATTCTGCTGCTTCATAATAGTTTTAATAGAAATTACTCTTGGTAACCTAATGCACAGTTAGAAAAAGGTCAGATTAGTTAAAACTCTATTAGCAGGTAGTTCACCCAAAAATAGTTTATACACACACACAAAAAAAAAAGAAAAAAAAAAAGATATCTTGAAAAATATTTTTGTCCATACAATGAAAGCCAATAGGGTCTAATGTTCTTTTGGACCCACTGACTTTGATTGCATGAATAAAACATGAACTGAAACAGGAATATGAGGATGATTTAAAGGAATAGTTCACCTAAAAATGAAAACTGCCGAAAATATATTCACCCTCAGGCCATCCAAGATGTAGATGAGTTTGTTTCTTCATTGCAACAGATTTGGAGAAATGTAGCATTACATTACTTGCTCACCAATGTATCCTCTTCAGTAAATGGGTGCCGTCAGAATGAGAGTCCAAACAGCTGATTAAAAAAAAAAAAAAAAAAACATTAATCCACAAGTAATCCACAACTCTTCAGTCCATCAATTAACATCTTGTGTAGTGAGGAAACAAACTTGTCTACATCTTGGATGGCCTGAGGGAGAGTAAATTTTCCCCATTAATGTTATTATTAGCTGTTATTGAATTCTGCCACTTCACAATAGATTCAGTCCAAAAACTGCTTCTAGATCATTTCATATTGTCAAACTTGTTACAAATATGACTAATTATATTTTCCACAAGTTCAATGATTTTTTTGATGCTTCCCTTTTCAATTCTTAAATATCTGACTCAGATATGCGTAATTTGGCTCAAGCTTCATAGATCTGCCACTGCTTTTTCCTGTTTCTCTTTTCAGAATATCTTAGGTTATGTCACCTGTTTGAGAGGTATAACAGCACACACTGATCTCCTGTGATGGATCACGAGCAGGTGTTTCATGCTCACAAGGGAAACACAGCCAATTTAAACAATCATTCAATCAGCAAAATCAACAGAAAAAACTGGAGAGCTTTAGTCAATTGCAGTTCAAACAAATGGGTAATGCAACACCTGTGGATGTGTGTGAGACAATCATTTAAAATGACTGAAGAACACGCTCTTTTCACTAATCAGAGAGCGCTTGACTTACTAAGCAACTGTGGGACTAATTTCAAACATCTGGTTAGATGACTTCATATTGATATATTGTAATCGAATCAAAACATTATAGCTCACTGTAAAACAAATGATGGAAAATGATGATGAAATTGGAATGGCAATAACAACTGAATGGCATGCTTTTAAAGCAGGGCATGGAGTTTCAGTTTTTTTCTCAAAGGTTGAGGGCCAGTTTTACTAACAGCTTGCGCCAGCGCAAACCGTCTTTTGGCTTTTAAAATAGTAGGCTGTCAGGTTTTACTAAAGACGCGCAGTGAAGAATTAGTGCTGAAGAGGTGTGGACACAGTTATTTTGGCGCCTGACCTTATTGAATATGCATTTGTTTGAGTTTCCCTTTCAGACGCAAAAGTTTTGGGTGGAGAGTATTCAAATAAATCACGAAACGTGCTGTACTAATGTTTGCGCTCATCAAATTACTGGCATTTGCGGCATTATTTAACGTACAAGCATGTCTTAAACTATTTTGCGCTTGAAATGTCTGCAATTATTGTTGCTAGGAGGAAGCACCGGCGTGGTAGAAGGGAGGGGATTTTTTTCCACAAGTATTCATTTATTTTGAATGCCAGAAGAACACATTATCCGAACATATCGTTTGCCAAGCCATTCTATTTTTAATTTGCTTCAGAAAATAAAAGACGACTTGGAACCCTCAACTAGGAGTCACGCAAAACCAGGGGCACGTTCAGACTCACACCGGTGCCCAACGTTTTGCTACGGTTTCCAGGTTGAACGACATGTTTCCTGGAAACGGTGGGCAACAGGGTTTGAGATACATTTTCTCTTGTTTGGTGGGTGTGTCAAAAATGTCATCCCAATCAGCAGCAACTTGTATATAAACCACGCGGTATTAAAGAGACAGCTCGCACAATGGGTCCAAGTGAAGTCATTTAATATGTGTCCGCTGCAGCTCGGTATACACAACAATTGAATATATTAGAAGACATGTTTGTCGTAAGAGTTTTATAATAACATAGCATATGTTACATGATGATGATGAATTTGCAAGTAAATGTAATTAACATTAAAATAAATTCACAAGAGCAAGTATGTTGTTTGCACATGTTTATTTACATTAAAGGCAAAATAACTAAAATAATAAGAGCACAAATATAGATCTGGAACTTCTTTAAGTCTGTCTAAATATCATGTAGGAATTGCAATGTCTTCTGGTCCATATCCTTTCCTTAGGAAGGTGTGCTAGACACTGACTACGTTTACATGGACATCAGTAATCTAATTATTTTCCTTATTCTGAATAAGACAATATTATGATTAAGGTGTTTATATGGGTTGCTTCTAGAATAATCCTTTCTGTCACAGTCCTGCTGGAGCCAGGGAAACGCGGGGACCAGGAGTTTCTTCCAATATAGACTATTTTGGAATTGCAGGAACACAGGAATGCAGGACACACGAGTAACAATTAACAACCGACAAGATGACAGGGAAACACAGGGCTTATGAACGGAACAAAATCAAACGAGGAGAACTGTAACAGGTGGGGAACAAATCAAACACGGCTGGAGACTAAAGAACTCATAATGACAGGAACAGGAACAAACCAAATATGGGCACGAGAGGAGAGGAAACAAGACAGGACTGACATTACTCCCCCCTCCCTGAAGGCGCGTCCCGCGCCTAGCAACATCCAACGGGGAGGGGGGGTGGGCGCTCTGGAGGCCTCTAGGGACCAGGAGACATCATAGACGGCCTCCAGGGCGGCGCCCGTTCCGGGAACCATGGCGGATCAGGGGACTCGGGACGCCATGGCGGATCTGCCTCCGAGACCTCTGCCCCAGCCCCCACCTTGGCCTCTCTGGCCGGAGCCCTACTACCCCCCCCCAAAATTTTCCTGTGGAAATTAGAGGTGGTCTTGGGCTGGGGTTCAGGGGAAGCGGACTCTTGGGAGCACCTTCGTGGCGCAGTTACTGGGGGGCCCTCTGGCAGCGAGGATCTGGACGGGACCAGAGGAGACTCTTGGGAGCGCCTTCGTTGGCGCAGGCACTGGGGGGCGCTCTGGAAGCGCGGTGCTGGACGGGACCAGCGGAGACTCTTGGGAGCGCCTTCGTGGCGCAGGCACTGGGGGGCGCTCTGGAAGCGCGGTGCTGGACGGGACCAGCAGGGACTCTTGGAAGCGCCTTCGTGGCGCAGGCACTGGGGGTCGCTCTGGAAGCACGGTGCTGGACGGGACCAGTGGAGATTCTTGGAAGCGCCTTCATGGCGCAGGCACTGGGGGGCGCTCTGGAAGCGCGGTGCTGGACGGGACCAGCGGGGACTCTCGAGGGGCCGGCACTGGCGGGCTTGCCTGGACCGCGATCAGCGGCGGGCTAGGGAGAGCCGCGGACGGTGGCGGGCTTGCGTTGGCCGCGAACGGCGGCTGGTGAGGGGGAGCCGCGGACGGCGGCGGGCTTGCGTGGGTCGCGAACGGCGGCTGGTGAGACGGAGCCTCACAAAAAAAAGGGAGAAACAAAAACCAACAACAACAAAAAACTGACAAAAAGGGAAAACCAAAGAGGGGGGGAAAACGGAAGAGGTTACGGTTTTGGTCGGTTGTTCTGTCACGGTCCTGCTGGAGCCAGGGAAACGCAGGGACCAGGAGTTTCTTCCAACATAGACTTTATTTTGGAAT
Organism: Onychostoma macrolepis; assembly: GCF_012432095.1. Classification (NCBI taxonomy): domain Eukaryota; kingdom Metazoa; phylum Chordata; class Actinopteri; order Cypriniformes; family Cyprinidae; genus Onychostoma; species Onychostoma macrolepis. Next base: position 5,870,796 of record NC_081168.1, on the reverse strand, counting down.
TGCAGGAACACAGGAATGCAGGACACACGAGTAACAATTTACAACCGACAAGACGACAGGGAAACACAGGGCTTATGAACGGACGAAATCAAACGAGGAGAACTGTAACAGGTGGGGAACAAATCAAACACGGCTGGAGACTAAAGAACTCATAATGACAGGAACAGGAACAAACCAAATATGGGCACGAGAGGAGGGGAAACACAAGACAGGACTGACACTTTCATGTTCCCGTTTTACATGTTATAGTACATAGATCGATTAATGGAATGCGTCATTACGTCACCACGCCATCCGACGTCCCCTCCAGAATTTCACATAAACATATAGTTCATCTTTGTGATGATGCCATATGCAGTTTTGGGTGTTTCATTTTTAATTTTATGAACGCTTCAAGTGCAGTTAATTATTTGTACGTGCAAACAGACGGCGGCAGTGTTGAAGCTCTTTTATTTGCCATCAAACGGTTGATCGCTGCCGTGTGTGTATCCTGTCGCAAAATGCGGCGAAAAGTCCCACACGACGGTAATAGTTTGATTAAGGTATTTACATGTCTGTACCGCACCTCAGTAATGCGACTAAAATAGGAATACTCCACATGTCTTATTTTGATTTATGTTTACTTCGATTATGACTTTAGCCGGATTAAGGTCATCAACAATCTCTGTTTACATGATAGACTCTTAATCAAAGTATTGTCTTAATCGTATTAAATTTGGAGTATTGATGTCCATGTAAACGTATTGACTGATTAATGTAACATAAAAATACTACATATTTATATATTTTGCTATTGTATTGTGGGTGACACTTTCATAAACGTTTCTATGCTCCTCTGATTATATAATGGTAAATATTACAATATCATAGCACAACAACAGTGATCAGCAATAATGATAAGCCTAATACTCACAATAAAAATAATAAGGTCATATAGATCATAACACAGTCTCGGAGGTAAGAAGTGGATTATCCTTCATCTGAAATGTTTGTCTTTTCATCCTGAAATGTGAGGCAAATGGATCACAATAATTAGGTTTCCACGGTTTCCACAAAAATCGTTCACTCGATTGGGATGTTCTCTTTATTCTGGACAGCAAGGGCAGTGACTGTAACATCGAGCGTATTTATCAGTATTAAACACGTATTTATACCGATTTCATCAGGCTCCGAAAATTCTTCAAAAAGAACACCGTTTCCATTTAATAAACGTTTTGCACTGTTTTTTCGGGGCCGAACGCAGCCCTGGTCTATCAAAACCGGTTCTTTTCATTGTACTGTGGCTTCTTTAATTCTATATTCTTTATTGCGACCAGGCTAATTTACGCTACACTTGGTATATTGCGTTGGTCGATATGTAAATGAGATGTTGCGTCCGTGTTCTTTAATTTGCGCTTTGTTAGTAAATCACCCGCAGAACTTTCCACACCCATCGGCGCCGTTTTGGAATTGCGCTCTCGCGATAATTTGCCCTGCTTAGTAAAACTGGCCCTTAAAGTATTGTTTATTGATTGACTGTACTATGTACTAACTACGATTGAACAGAAGCTGTTATATGTCACGTCTTATGTTCCATCTTGCATATTTGTGCTATTATATTCATAAAATAAGATCTTTACAGCAAGGATCATTCATCCGTCAGATAGGCAAGTTAATGATGATGCTGATGAGGGAAGTTGTGTATGGTATCAAAGAAAGTCAGTCATTTTCAGTCGTTCAGGGTGATCAAGTGTTCTAGTCAGTGTTGGTCCACTTCAGTTCCAGCTGTTCAGCTTTGGCAGAGTGACAAATGGGCAATGTACATCAACAGCTCTAAAACATAAGCCACAAGGGATGAATCAGTTGCCAAATTACATTTCCAACTCTTTTAGTGATCGCTCGTTAGTTATCGTGCTACTGAGAAATGTGGTTTTTGGGTATTTCATAATACGGGTTTTTGAAAATAGAAAGCTAACCTTTCCTTGAAGCCTCGACAACTTATGCTTTACAGCCTGAAATTTCATGAGATCCTCCACAGAAATAGATTCAAGAAGTTTTTAAACAATAAAAAATGTCAGTCCTTATTGTTGATTAGCATGAATTTAAGTTAAAGCAGAAGTATGGTTATCATTCAGGACTGTTTGACTTCCTATACATACAATAATATGTTACAGTGCTGGGAATTATCCACTGGTTGGGGATGGGAAATCTGCTAATTCCCTGTTGAGCTGTGATTTATAATGCTGGGTCAGTTTAATCCACTAACTGCTCGGGTGTGTTTTCAATATTAACATACAGTATTTGTAACAACTAACAGTGACCAATACGTCAGCGTTTTGTTATTTGAAACTTAAAGCATTTACATTTTTTAAAGATCAAATGTTGTATCAGTTATCATTTAAAGTAAATGCACTGTGAATTTAAACTTTATTTTAAGGAACAAATCTCACTATTCACTATAGTATGCATATTGGCTGTTTATAAATCACTTATTAATGCCTTCTTCCAACGCTATCTCACGACCAATTTGTACGTATTTTATGAGGTGGCTAATTTGTACGAATTCGTACGACCTCACTTGTACGATTTTGTATGATTTGTCTAAACCCCAGTGATGGGTAGTTTTAAGTGTGGGGTTAGGTGTAGGTCATTCGTACAAATTCATAAGAATTGTGCAACTCATAAAATACGTACGATTTCGCAAAAAAAAAAAAAAACGTATGAATTCGTACGAATTAGCCACATCATATGTACGAATTGCCGTGAGATCGGGCTGCTTATTCTGCAGAACCATATTTTATTCCTTCAATCCTACCCCACATCTAAACATAATTTCCTTACTAACTATTAAGCAGCAAATTAGGAGTTTATTGAGGCAAAAGTTGTGGTAAATAGTTAGTTTATAGTGAGAATTTGACCTTAAAATAAAATGTGCATAACATATGTATTTTTTAATAAGTAACAGAACCAAAGGTTAATAAATGCTGTAAAAATATATTTACTCATTGTTAGTGAATGTTAGTTAACTAATGTTAACAAATAAGACCTTGTAAAGTTTTACCGATATAGTATAACAAACTATACAGGGGTGTGTAAATCGTCAAAATCAAAACAAATAAATAAACATCTGCCATAATTGTCTTCCAAATGTCTTGAGACATCGTATAGATTGACCACACAAAATATATGTTGTGTCTCTTTAACACGTTCAAGTTTATTTACAGCTGCCATGATTCAGATCATTAAACACACAACAGTATTTTTGCTCCATCAGTCAACAAATTCTCTGTAAACAGAAAATGCTCACTTGTCTTACATTCTTTTTGGAGCATTTGAAGTAAAAATTGAATTACAAGTCAGATATAAAAAAGATGAGCGATTAACTCAGTAATCAATCCTGTTAACGCAGTTTGATTTCAATTGATAAGTTATGAGTTATTTAGATTTACATTTATGCATTTGGCTGATGTTTTTACCCAAAGTGACTTATTTTCCAATTGAGTTACACATTCTGTCAGTTCTTGCTTTTCCTGGGAATCAAACTCATGACCTTGGTATTAAAAGTGCCATGCTTTTCTGGACTGATTCAGTCCAGTTTTGCAAATTGCAAATTAATTCAATAAAAAGAGCTAATAATATGTGTCTGTCTCTTCAAACAGCCTATTTCAAAGACTTGTTGGCCTTGATTTACCAAGACTCAAAATAATGTGAAATCTAACAAATTCACTCACTTTCAAAAGCTTGAAATAAGAGAACATAAACTATCAGTAATATGTTTTATTACTGTTATATGCTGTGTACGTTAAGTTGACATGAATGACAACAATATATTAAATTCAGTTATGTTTTTTTTTGTTCTAAATGTAATTTTGAATAAAACAGTTGCTTACCAAAAGCTCATGAGAAATAACTTCATATCACATTAATGCATGTCGTGCATTCTCAGAGTCTGCCTCTTACACATGACAACAGCAGCTGGTGAACAATGTGAATCAAATTAAAGAGCTGCTTTGATTTGCATTGACACTGCCCTGTTTGTGCACTCCAGTGGAGGCATGCACCAAAATGCATATTCATTAGGGGAGACCCCCCCAATTTTTAATTTATTTTTATATATTAAATTTACATGCATTTTTGGCAAATCAGTATCTTTGTTGATTGCGTGAGTCACTGTAAGACCATATCCATTATGCTTAACAACTTGCTAGCCCAGGCAGTTTCAATGAGAATTATAAAACTGTTCTAGTGAAATGCATTTGCAAACTGAACAATAATTGCAATTTTTAGGAACAGAACCCATTAACATGTTTTTAACAGATTTTAACAAAACATTTGACAATTTAGTTAGCTATTAGCAATTCATCATTTAGCTGTCTCTATTCTTTTTCAACTTACAATTCATTACAGGGATCGGTCCCCTGGAATAACCTGAGGCTAAATGGATTGTTCAAGGGCACAATAGTGACAGAGGATCCCAGTAGTTCTCCAGTTCATGACTCAACTCATAACTCCATCAATGCACAACACTTTCCCATATTTTGTCACTGAAATAAATAGATAAATACATTAGAAAGAAAGATATGACAAGATATGGTAGTTATATGGTAGCATGCATATTTCTAGCATATTGGTTGTTCCAGCCCGATCTCACGGCAATTCGTACATATTTTACAAGGTGGCTAATTCGTACAAATTCTTATGACCTCACTCGTACAAATTCATACGATTTTTGCCAAATCTTTTTAGAAAAGCATATTATAATTTGTATTTTTTAAGGCACACACACAAGCACACATATATACATAATATATATTCTTTACAGATAGAGCTGGTGCAAAAAAGAAGAAAAAAAACCACTTGAGACAGAAAATCTATGAATACTGCGGGGGCTGTTTTGGTTTTTGACACTTCTTTAACTTGTTCTTTAACATCTGAAATCATTAATTCTGACATGCTCTCTAAATAAGCATGTCTGCTTAAATACAGTCAACATTTATTTATCATTATTACTTTTTTTTTTTTTAATCATTTAGTTGTTATCATCAAGTGGGCTTTTAAAAAAGCCTGTCCAGCTCATGAAGTTCTGCTGTTAACAGATCTGCAATATCAGAGATCCCTTGACATTCCACTCTACGCCTACTCCAATTACAGGATGCAGGCTTCTTATCAATTCTGAGTATATAAGAACTCCTGCTTGTTACAGAGCCTCTCAGTTATGGCTTGGCCTTCCTGACAGTGGATGGGAATTAGACACACTAGTCACTCAAATCATTTGCTGCCTGCTGAATATAAGGCTAGACCCAAAAAGACATCATCATTTCAACAAGTCCATAATGAGAGCATCACAGCGGAGCATCACTGGAGGACAGACAACATGTGAAAGACCATGCATACCATTATATATATATATATATATATACTTCTTTTATTACCACTTTCATTAGGTTCATTCAGGAAACACATCTTATCTGGGCTTTAAAAAATGACTAATATTGGTGTGATTTGATATTTTAAGAGGTGTGTAATTATGTACAGTAACACTTTAGATTAGGGAGCAAAAATGCACTATTAACTAAGAGTTTTCCCTCAATAAACTCCTAATTATCTGTTTATTGATTTGATACTAAGCAAGGTAGTTGTTGCAGTAGTTATGTTTAGGTATCGGGTATACAGGCTTAAGGGATGTAGAATATGGTCATGCAGAATAAGGCGTTAATATGTGCTTTATCAGTACTAATAAACAGCCAACATGCAAGTAATATGCATACTAGTTAAGCAACTAGTTAATAGTGAATAGTGTTCACTAATCTAAAGTGTTGCCTCATGTACACTAACATTCAAAAGTTAATGCTTTTATTCAGCAAGGACACACTAAATTGATCAAAAGTGACAGAAAAAAAAAATAATAATAATGGACGTTATCAACTGATATTATTCACCACACTGAAAAAAAGTTGGTGTAAAAATAATTTTCACTCATTAATTGCTAGTAAATTTCACAAACGGTTAGAAAGAAATGGCAAGGGTAACACTTTATTTTATGGTCTCTTAATTAGTTGCTTATTAGCATGCATATTACTAGAATATTAGCCATTTATTAGTAGTAATTAAGCACATATTAATGCTTTATTCTACATGACCTTATTCTACATCCCTAATCCTACCCAATACCTAAACTTAACAACTACCTTACTGACTATTAATAAGCAGCAAATTAGGAATTTATTGAGGCAAAAGCTGTGGTAAATAGTTAGTTTATAGTGAGAATTTGACCTTAAAATAAAATGTTTTAATAAGTAAAAAAAAAATTTTTAATAAGTAACAGAACCAAAGGTTAATAAATGCTGTTAATAGTGAATTGGTGTTCCCTATTCTAAAGTGTTACCATGGCAAGTAATATACTGAATTAAACATGGAATTTTGAAGTGTAGACAAACTGAAATAATGTAATAACTCATTTTTTTTGTGTGTACACAATAGTGTACTATTGTTTGTTTTGTATCCTTATATCACTCATCAATTTATGGAAACTTTTATGGAAAATTATGTTGTTGTTTTTTTTGTTTTTTTTGACAAACTTAATATTAGAGGTTGCATGTCGTGAAATGGTGAAATCCATTATAGCATATATGTATCATGTTTAACTGCCTTTTTTTTTTTAAATAATATTGTTAGTGAAGGTAATTTTACAGAAAAATAGTCTGTCAGTGAAACTTCCAGCATTCCAGAAAACAGACGGCAGTTTGGTTGTAAGCTCGACTGCACCATTTCTTGCGTGAAGTGACTCATAAAATCAGTAGTAGCTTTAGTAGACTTATCACAGAATGATGTGAAGAGATGTGTTTGGCTTTGAAAAAAAAAAAGGAAACCGTTTATGCCCTGTGAGAGTTGGTGCTCTCAGTGCAATAATGTGTCAAGGAAACACTGCCTCTGTTGGCCTATATAATAGTCAGAAAATAAATCTGGCTCATTTTCGCATAGATTTGTACGGAGTCTGTCCCGTCCTTAGAGCTGTAGTGGGTGCAGAATGAGCTGGAAAATGTCCTGAAATCAAAACTATAGCACAGTGTTGTTTCTTTTCTTCTTGTTCTTCGCTTTTATCAGTCACTTTCAATATTGTTGTTGTTACTGCTACAATTATTAAGCCAAACAATATACCATCAACGCTACAAGGCTTGCCCTTAATTGCCATAGCCAATACATTAGAGGCCTTATACATTAGGTCATTTCAGTAAGTAATTTGCTTGGATGATAGCTTCATAACACACATCTCGCTGCAGACAGAGCCTGTGGGATAGTCTATGACAGTCTTGCCTGTCAGTCAAACAAAATCATGAATTATATATGCCCACATTTTCCTCAAACCATGAATACCTGAACAGATCACAACTCCCTATGAACTTCCTGTTGAACTGAGAAAACAAAGTACGACTCAACTTTGACACAGTGCTAGACTGTGTAATAGCAGAATATTTTACTAAATGTCTTCTAAATGTGCTCTGAAAGTAATTCTAATAGAGTTGAAGAAGCTATTAGAAACTGTAGCATCCTAATTTACTAGCTATCCGTAATTTAAAATAATTAAGCTTGGTACCCATTTGAAAAAGTAGGTAGCTACATTACTAGCTACTAAAAGTATATTAATGTGTATTAATGCTACATAAAGGGGCAATAACCTTTGAAGCGTACAACAGCTAATTGTGTGTTTCAGACAGACTGTACATCTGTGCATTACAGTGACAACTGATCAACTATATGAATGAATCTACTGAATCATTCACACAATCCATTCATTTATAAACTCTGATTCAAGAATTGTGTGTGTTGCATGAAGACACAGCAGTTAATTCTGCTAGAAACAATGTTCATCAATAATAAATAACTGACAATATTGTGTCTGAAAACAAAGTTACACAATCTTAACTATCAAATTATAGTAACACTTTATTTTCAGGTCTCTTAACTAGTTGCTTATTAGCATGCATATTACTAGAATAATAGCCATTTATTAGTAGTAATTAAGCACATATTAATGCCTTATTCTACATGACCTTATTCTACATCCCTAATCCTACCCAATACCTAAATTTAACAACTACCTTACTAACTATTAATAAGCAGCCAATTAGGAATTTATTGAGGGAAAAGTCGTAGTTAATAGTGAATAAGTGTTCCCTATTCTAAAGTGTTACCCAAATTATATATAATTTAAATAAAGAAGCATATATTTGGCAAAGCAATGTGGGCTTTGAACAAATTAAAGTTTTTAGCCTGACTGCACTATAAATTCCAGTCAGTTAACACTAAATGCATCAAAGGCACTTACAGGTATGAACAAATGAAACATTTATTTCAGGAAACCATCTTAACAGACTGATTCACAACAGTGATTCAGAATTTGAATGCATCATATGAGAGAAACTATTTATAAGTGTTGTTCTTTTTAATTAAAACTAACCAAATTATATATATATATATATATATAAAAGTACGGTAACTGAAATAAACCTGAAATGAATAAGTATCACGTGGTAAAAATAAAATGAGTAAAACTGCTTTACTAACCAAAATAAATAACTTAAAATTGAAATATGAAAATTGCTAAAACTAATACTTAAATAAAAATGAATGAAAGCTAAATAGAAAAAAATAAACATAAAAAAATAAATAAAAATGAGAACATAATTTTTTTAAAAGTTAAACTAAACTGAAAGTATTATAATAACAAATTGTTCATTTGCTGGAGTACATTTTATAAGAAATTACTTTTTTTAGTGTTTCTACTTTAAGTGTGTTGCTTGCCATTTCTTTGAAATTATTTGTTAAATTTACTAGCAATTTCTGTGTGACAATTGTGGTAATAGTTATAGGGACCAATTCTCACTATTAACTAGTTGCTTATTAGAATGCCTATTATTAACATATTGGCTGTTTATTAGTGCTTATAAAGCACTACCTTACTAACTATTAACAAGCAGAAAATTAGGAGTTTACTGAGGCAAAGTCATAGTTAATGGTTTGTTAATAGTGGGAATTGGACCTTAAAATAGAGTGTGACCAAAATTGCTTCAAAGTAAATCCTACACCATTTTTTTTTCCCCGCAGTGTACTAAAACAACTTTTTTTTTTTTTTCTTTTTTTTAGCTCAGCTGTATAAAACTGCACAATATAATACAAGAAAAGACAGCAATGCAGCATTATGTCATTTTATTCCACTACTTACTGGACAACAGCTAAAATAGCTGATCTACCGATGCAGCTGAAAAAATCTAATAGATAGTCACTCCCCAACATTCACTTTCATAACATTCTTTGGCAGAGGGTTTTGGAAATCAAATGAACATAAACACAGAATCCTTTGGATATGGTGGACTGTGGGGCCTATATCTGCATGGATACTAATAGCACAGAGGAGCGTGGGCAAAATTTTAAATTATAGGACAATAATACAGATTGCCTGGTAACAAGGTTAAGTGCTGATAGGATTTGTGGAAAATCTCCAGCTGCTTTTTGTGCAAGGGTGACTACAGCATCACCCTTTGGTGAGGAATAATGGCTCTCCTTTCAGGAGGATGTGAAATTGGATTGCTCATACAAAGTGCTTGCAGAGGATAAACCTGTGTTATCCAATTACCCCTCCAAACTACATTAAGTAAAGCTTTGGATGGAGAGACCAGGCCACCTTGCTCCTATAAAATGCCCATAGCAGAGAGATCCCCGTGAAATGGAGGTATATGTTCACCGGCGACTCGTGAGCTATTCTAATCTACCGCTCTTAGAAACTCATCATTAAAAATATATGTATAGACCTCTTACAGCAGGTGTGAAATAGCATGAGTTGATGGAAACTGATGTTGAAGTGTGTGGTACTGTAAATCCCACCTGAGATGAATCATATGGGACGCGTCCTATACAATCACATACTATGGGTTAAGGTTGGATGAGGGAGAAAGCAAAAAAAAAAAAAAAGTAATGTTGCTACATCTCTAGACCAGAAAAAAAATGGTCACAACCAAAGCGGAGAGGAAGGTTTAAACCATGAGAACCTGCAAACAACTGGTGTCCCACAAGGGGATCAAACTAGCACCTCTCTAATAACTGCGGTCTCTTGCGGTATCACTGGTGACCATCACCACTATTTGAGGTTGAATTCGAACAAACACACAAGGAATGCTAAGATAAAAAGCACTGCTACACCGAAAATGATTTGAGCACCATGCTGACAACGCAGCAGTAACATGGATCAAGGTATCAAGGAAGAGTAACTTCGTTTTTTTGAAAGAAATGAATACTTTTATTCGGTGAGGGTGTATTAAACTAATCAAGAGTGACAGTAAAAACATTTAAAATGTTACAAAAGATTTCTACTTCAAACAAATGCTTTTCTTTCAAACACTCTATTCATCAAATAATCATGAAATAAATGTACAGGGAGCACAGCATTAATAATAAAACTTAATTTTTAAATGATTATGTGACACTGATGAGAAGTTCAGCTTTATCATCACAGAAATACATTAAATTTCAAAATGTATTCCAATAGGAAACAGTTGTTTCAGTTATTTAAAATTGTAACAGAATATTTCACAATATTACAATATCACTGCATCAAACAAATGCAGCCTCTGTGAGCATAAGAAACATTTAAAATTATTCAAAACTTTTGATCACTAGTGTATAACTATATTTTATAACTTACAAGAATCTATACTTATATAAAATATATTAATATAATATTTTGAACAGATATTCAAACAAAAACAATAAAAAGTGATTGTAAATATAAAAAAGTTTTTTTTTTTTTTTTAGGTACACTAACAAAAAAATAGCTGACTGATTTACTTTGACAACTTTCACTTTACACTAGTAAATTAAACAAATAATTACAAAGAAATAGCAGGTAACACACTGAATTAAACATGACATTTTGAAGTAGAGAGACAGAAACAGCATTTTGTAAATCGTACTTAAAGGGATAGTTCACCCAAAAATGAAAATTCTGTCATCATTTACTCACCCTCAAGTAGTTCCAAACCTGTATGAATTTCTTTGTTCTGCTAAACAAAAAGGAAGATATTTTGAAGAAAGTTTGTAACCAGGCTGTTCTGGGGCACCATTGACTTGCATAGTAGGAAAAAAATACTATGGAAGTCGATGGTGCCCCAGAACTGCTCTGTTTCCCACATTCTTCAGAATATCTTCCTTTGTGTTCAGCAGAACAAAGACATTCATACAGGTTTGGAACTACTTGAGGGTGAGTAAATGATGACAGAATTTTCATTTTTGGGTGAACTATCCCTTAAAGTAGTCTTTTTTTTTCTTCTGCAATGCAAATTCAATTCTTTGTTTAATTTGAAGAGTAATTTCTAAATAAAACTCCATAGAATTGCATAGAAGAAAACTCTAGAAAAAATGTATGATAAGTAAAACATAAGCAATAGAAAAAAAGTTTTTGATTCTATATTTGTAAAATAACTGACACACAGTGAAACAGCTTAAAGTAGAAGTATTAATAGGCTGCTGCATGGATTATGAGCTCTGTAACCACAATAATTACTTTGTAAAATTGTCATTCGGTTTGCCAAGTTTTAGACAAGATTGTTGCAGGGCAGCACACACCGAAACACGCCAGAGCAAATATCTCATCTTACTTTCTGCGCTCCATCCCAATATGCATTATCTCAGTAATAGTGCTTTACACAAAGTCATGGATTTAATGCAGAGTACATTTCTGCCAATAGAGGGCAATAGTCCATTGCAGAATGCGGTGTGAGCACTTAGAACTTTGCTCAATAATTCCCGCGGTTTCTTCTTCTTTATCTTTAATACCATCATATTCGAAGATTTCAGAACAGTTAGACCTAAAATAGTTCAGTGCTCTAGAGATTTGGACCCATCCACAAAGATGTTTTCATGCTGACTTAATTTCTGCAGTGTCTATTTTAAATCTATTATTACATTAAATCCCAGCATCTCATCTCAATCGTGCTGTCTTATTGATTGTCATATACTGACAGGGCAAGTCCCATCAGGTTTAGTGAGAGTAAATCAGCTCCCTACGGGAAGCAGGGGTGCAGGGGCTGCCAGTGTCTCCTGGATTTTATCAACATCATCAAGATCATCCTGAAAATATGAAATGTCTCTCCCCCAGCTTTGCAGAAGCTCACAATCCTCACCGAAGTCTCAAAGGCACGTTTACGTAGAGATTTTGTGCAGCTACTCTAAACACCCAACGTCCCATATGATCAATACGGAGCAGCTTCACCATACAACCTGCTGCAAGCCGTTAATAATTGAAAATCACAAGTCAGCACAGTCACATGCACAACGCCTTTGATTTTATGTATGCAGCCTTGTCTCAAGCACAATAGCTTGTGGCACTTCCAGAATTTGCGGTTTTTGCCTGCAGACATAATTTCAGTTGCCTTTATACCTCTGAGGAAAATAAAGCAGAACATGATAGGTCGATTTGGTAACACTTTATTTTAAGGTCTTATTTTAAGTTGCTTATTAGCATGCATATTACTAGAATATTAGGCATTTATTAGTAGTAATTAAGCACATACTGATGCCTTATTCTGCATGACCTTATTCTACATCCCTAATCCTACCCAATACCTAAATTTAACAACTACCTTACTAACTATTAATAAGCAGCAAATTAGGAATTTATCGAGGGAAAATCATGGTTAATAGTTAATAAGTGTTCCCTATTCTAAAGTGTTACCGTCGATTTAAAGGAACAGTCACATCACAATGAACAATTCACTCATTGTCATATGCACTCTGTATTAAAGGGAACAGAAGTGTGCTTACTTGTACTGAATGTGCACTTATAGTGTACTTCACATGTTAAAAGTATATTTTTAACAATAAAATAAAATGCCACTTAAGAGTAATGCCACTAAAGAGAGTACACTTACATCTTTCATGACTGTTTTTACACATTTTGTTATACAGTATGCACCGACAAATTAAAGGTTTTCTTTAAAGTACATTTTATATCCCACTTGTTTTAATGTGCGGAGGAACATATTACAGCACATGTAAAGTACTTATAAGTAATTATAACTTATGTTAAATTTAAAATATTTTAATAATTAAATATATAATACATATATTTTTGTAAATTGCAACATCATTACAATTACAAATGTTTAATTGCAAGTATATTCAAATACATGACAGAAGTTTCAAGAGAAATTACAATTTTAGTTTACAATAAATATTAGTCAGTACATTTGGCAGTAACCGTATTTCAAAGAAATTAGATTGATAAAATGACAGATAAAGATACTTCAGTGGGTTAAAAAAAAAGTTGAGCAATTTTAACTATAATACATTTAATACAACATATTAATTTAAAGTATATTATGTCCATTAAAGGATCTCTCTTTTTTGGACCCCATTAATTAACATTGTACAGACAAAAACATTAGAGACTTTTTATTTCAAACCATCCTCTTTTCAACAGAAGAAAGAAAATAGTAAATGGAATGCCTGAAAATCATAAAAGTGTAGCGGAAATACTCATCTGACATCTTTGCACACCGGCCGATGAGACTAAGAGCCAAGAACTGGGTTAAATCTAAGAAAACCACGGCAATAAATTAGTCATCAACCATTAACCGAGAAGCGGCCATCTTTTTTTCCCCTTCAAAAAGTACAAAAAATGCAAGATGGATCCTACGGTATGTGGCTCTCATTAGAGAGTCAGCTTCAATATAGAAGGAGATTCATATATAGGAAGTTCACGTCATTACCAGCAACATTACATTATGTAAAGCTCATTTCACCGAGCAGTGGAAACATCATTACAAACTGTTTCTGAAGTGTAACACGACTGCGTGACATCTAATTGGCAGAGTTGAAGTGTCGTAATTAGCGAGAGGACGCTTTGAGGGACTCATTTACGAGACGTACGAGTATCAGGTCCGCCGCGGGTCACGGTCCACGCACTAGGTGCCGGTCCCCTTCAGATATTTAAAGTATCAGTAAAAACGCTCAGCAGGCTCCAGACCGAGCACGACGAAGAGTCGAGCTGTGACTGCGAGGAGCACTTTGAAGGACGCTCGGTAATGACCTGTCCTCACTGCATGGCCTCTGGAAGCAGCAATCCGCCACAGCGATAGCGTTCTCAGATTAAGCCTGCGAGCGCCAGGGTTGTGGGGCCGGATCAGAAGCTGGGGTCACCCTTGTCAGTGCGGTTCACGGTGATCACACAGGGCCACTGACAGGTCCGCTGGTGGTGGAGGACACACTGGGACCCGGCACCCAACAGCCCCAATGGCTCACACACACCCAGATGCTCTCAGAGTGAGATCTTTACATGACAGTGCCGACACATCTCAGCTTGTGAGCCTGATTGCTCTTGGCAGCCGGCATTTTTTAGTTCACTCCACTGTGCTTGTGTTAATTTGATGATAGGGCTGCACAGCTGCATGGGTGGGTGTGCGGTGGAATTTCATAAATAATATCGTTCAGTTAAACCATTACACAGAACAAATGTAACGTGAAAGGGAATGGATCACAGTAAAACCCACCAGGATATGGAAAGGTGATTCAAAATTAATGAGCTGCTGTCAGGTTTCTTACTGTGGATAGTTCCAAATTTATTCATTTGTATTTATTTTTTCAACCCTTGAGGAACGACAGAATGGAGAGTTGAACGTTCAAATATTGGCATGCAGAGATTGGAGGAGATACTTTTGAGCATGTTCATTTGCATGCACTTAAAAAAAAAAAAAAAAAAAAGTAAATAAAACAGATAATTGGAGTATGTTTTGGAGTATGAAAACACGATTTCCCTAGCTAACAGGGAACATTCTCAGATTATTTATTTATTTTTTTGACAAACATCCAGAGAAGATTCTGAGAAGATATGTGTGAAGACAAGTGTTCTTCCATGTTAATAGTATGTATATAGAATGTTAATTCTAAACATTTATAGAATGTTTGTTCAAAGTTGTCTGGTCTTTAAAAATGTTCTCAAAATGTGAACACATAAAAAATGTTGTTTATATATCTTTCAAATAACTTTTTTTTCTTCTTCTAAAATGTTTTAGTTGAATGTTTGTCTAACATCTTTAAAAGTGAATACTCATTTCGGAATGTTCAGAGAACATTTAAAAGTAGCATTTTCATGATGTTTGCAAAATGATAAAACGGAATCTCTAAATGGTCTCAATAATGTTTGCATAACCAATAAAAAAAAGTTAAATGATAACATTTTCATAAAAGGAATCATTAATAGGAAATATATTTTATATATTTTTGTGAATTGGGTCAAAATTTCACATTGCAATTAATGTATTACTTGACATTCTTTTGTAATTGTCTATAAATTCACAAGCAACTTCTGAGTGAAATTATTTTTACAAAATGTTTATTTTTTTCAGTCTATGCATATTTCATGCATATGTTAGATTGTACTGAAAACTCAATTTTTCAGTGAAGTGAAAATAAATAAATAAATAAATAAGAAGAAAAATAAGCACAATAAGTAGCAATTCCAAATGTTCAGTCCATCAGAACAAATCATGGCAATTAAATAATAGATATGTGTATTGAAACAAATCAGACATTAGAAAGGAAATTGAATTATTGGAGAGCCAGCCAGGATTACAAACAAGAAGAATCTCTTCATTGCTTGATTGTACTGTTGAACTCGATTTTTTTCCCAGTGTTTTCGATAAGCACTCAGAAACTTACTGCAGCCTACAGTGAATCATACTTTTACACAAGCTCTCTCTTTTTTATGTCAAAATAGCAAGAAACTTATCAAACCTTTCAAGCAATAGATAATAAAAAATAAATAAATAAAAAAAAGTTTTACCATTATTATAAACTTTTTTTCTCTGCTGCATAAATTTGTTATATGGAATATGTTCATAGTGATTTATTCTTTATTATTTTATCCCAGGTCATTTTCCTATAGTGCAAAAGAGTGGCCAGCAAGTTCTCAATTTGTGTTCTATTGAGGAAACAACTGAAACAACTTAATATTTAAAAAAAAAAAAAAAATGAATTTTCATTTTGGTTGAACTGTTCGTTTAAGAAAATGTGTACATTTTGAGTGAAAAGCAACAAAAAAAAAAGAAATCTTTCCTCAAAGAATCTCTAAAAACATTCATTGTCTTTAGACCATGTATAAAGTATGGCTTAATCTGTCTGATAATGAAAGCAAATGTCTTGAAGCAGTAGCTCTGTACTCGAATTAAGAAGCATGTTCATTAGGGATAGACACAGCAGACTAAGTACACTTTAGAGCTGTAAATCTAATAGAGTTAGTGCTTGCTGTGCACAGGGACTGTTGTGGAAAGCCAGGGTGGGTGGAATATTGGCAGAATACTCTACTGGTCAGAGGAGCTGAAAGACTTATACAATTCTTTCAGTTACACAGTCAATGAACTTGGGCGAAGCTACAACACTTAGAATTTTTAAGCATTGTTAGCATTTTTTGTAAAAGTACTATTCATGTCTTCATGTGACCTTGTTTTGTTTTTGTTTTTTTGTTTATGATGAAAATGTAATAAAAAATATGTCTAAAGAATTTTTAAAAATATGTTTTGAGAACAATGAAAGACTGGGGCCTAATAATTATTCACAAAAAAAAAAAAAAAAACTTGATATTTCAGCTAATCTAAAAATAATTTGTTTTTGATTTGAATACCAAGTGTCTATCTCAGTAAGTTCAGAAATATCAATGTGTAAGATGACTTGAAAACATAAAGCATAGACTTTTTATAGCACTCTTATTTCTTTGATCTGCTCATACACAAGGTATTACAGTACGATCCCTCTGATAAGATGTAAGAAGGGTTTCACTTGGTTTTCACCCAGCTGTTAAAATGTATTGTTTGAATTTGCCAGCAGAAAAAGCTTGAGCTTGGTAAACAAACCAGCTTCAAAGGTGTATAAGATTGTAGGCTTTTGTTAAAGTGGTTATTACCGGGAATAAGTAAACCTAGTAATTTAGTCTCATGGGAAACAATGGCAAGCTTCACATTATGGCTCATTGTTTTGTTTCTAGGTGCTTAACTTCCTGACATAATACTGTTGATACTTTATCACAGCAGTTGTTTTTAACAGGTTTATTCTGCTTTGTGTAAATTGTGGATCATTGCTAGGGGGAAAAATGTACTCTCTTTGAGGTTCTTCTGCAAGGGAATTTATGAGTTTGCTCTTCACATTTCATAGAAGAGTACTGTCATTTTTTTGTCAAAGAGAAAAGTTCTATTTGTGCTCTTTGCATTTCATCGGTCAACAACACAACTAAATCCCTCAAAGACTATTAAAATGAATAACGGACTGCCATTCTGTGCACTAGTGGCAGTTATTGTTCACTAAAACTAACACTTTTAACAATTGTTTTTGTTAACTGAACAAAAGCTGAAATAAAAATAAAAGATGAAAAACTTAAACTTGGCAATCAACTCAAATAATATATGTTAACATATGACTGAAACTGAAATGAAAATATATTAAAAAATAAATAAATAAATAAAAATAAAAAAAGCACATAGTAAAATTAAAATGAAACATTGAAATATAAAAATAAACAGCTATTTCAAATGACTAATACATACTATTTAAATAATAGGATAACACTGATCAGTGGTGGGGATTTTTGCGTGAATATTTCTGCAGGTTACATCTATACACCTGTAGGTGGTAAAAAGAGAATGTCTTTATGAGCGAGTCACTGATTCATTGAAAAATGCCACCTCCGCAAGCAGCATACGGAGGTAGGAAGGCAACAAGGAACGTCTGAATCCAATGATTGTGCAACATACTCTCTATTGAGATACCTTCATCTGATCGATTTTTAAAGGCAGCATAGAAATATTTTCTACAATCCTGTACATTCCATTCTGTGACATTTGAGCTAAAGCATGACGATGTTATCTGGAAAGGGTGGTTGATGGTCAGTTTGTGTGTAAATGTATGTTTCTGACCCACTTTTTAAACTTTTCATGTCAGTTCTAGTGAGACTTAATATTCTAGTAATTAAATATTCACTTAGTTACTCTACTTTGCTAAACTATGAAGCTGCCTCAAACGCCTGTCTAAAATTTCAGTTTTGGGAGGTAAATTTGTGCAAAAACACTGCCTGCATAGCTCTTTGCCTGATAGGGCAGCAAGGCAACAATTAAGTCAGCTGCCAAAAACTTTTCGGATGCAGCCAGAATTAGTCATTCAATCAGTTTGTTCAATAACGCACAATATATCACACACATATGAACGGCAGTTCTGTTGTGACTTTCTTTGGACCTGTTTTTATTGGTAGCACAAAACAGACAGCGATAATAGAGCAAATCAGACAAGTGACAGCAGCGATTGTGTCTAAACAGTAAGTGACACAACATTGTTTATTGAACTGTTGTATCAAAGAAATATCACATTTGTAATCATGTTTTCTGAATATGAGCACAGCTGTTTTCAGGCGGAGTATCGCTATATGCTGATTTTCAGACACACATAATTCTTGCATGTGTAATGGCTACTGAAATTTTTTGAGAACTCACATTTATCACTTTAATCAAATTCACCATTTTAGTTTTATTCCTCATATAGGATCAGAAATTATGCAGAGACTTTGATTACCAGTGACAGTTCATCTACATCTCTGTTCCTAAGAGCAGAACCTGATAGAAAACCACTACAGCTGGAACATTAAACTCTGTTATCGATAGAAAGGTTGCAGACTTTCAGTATTCATTACACAGTGGGTCCTTTTAAAGTTCACTAATTAGTTGATTTTTTTTGATGGTAGGTAAAAGGTACAGTAAATGAGGAATTAAATTATCTCCAAATTATAGATAATTAATTCCCCCGTACCTCCTGTTCATTTATCCTCAATAGCTTGCTCTGTACTACTATCTATAATATGGTATTATATCCCACGCTATAGTGCACAAGCCTACTGTTTTTGCTTCTACAACCACCAATTACTGGTAGTTCAGGCCATCTGGTTGAGTCCTGATTTCTGGTCATTTCTAACCGATCTGCTCTGTTTAAATCTTCTCCCAAGTGTATTTCTAATACTTGAAGTTCAAGTCAAGTCGCTAGGCTCTATTTCCAAATGTCCAAACGTTGTGCCTGCTGCCATACCATCATTTGTGTGATACTTTACACTCTTTTGTTTTGTGAAATTCATGCAGTCTGGTCTCAGACCAAAATATTTTTCCTTTTCTGCTCCAATCTCAGGACCACACATTCTTCTCTTCTGAATCAATAACATGTCAACAGGTCAAGATACCTGATCATCTTTCAAACAAGAATAGAGGGTATAAAAAGTGATGCTATGTTAGGAAAGAGGATTTCGCTCTGACAAAATGGAAGCTGGACTGAAATATCTCGTTTTAAGTGCATGTTAGGCAGTCTCGTCTGCGAATAACGACATGTTTAGAAATGAGTCTGTCTAACAACTGTCAAAAAATGCCCGTTAACAGAGAATCATTAAGATTCACCGGGACTTTGCTTAACCTTCTAAAATAAAATGAAAGAGACCCTTGCCGGGTCTTGCCGGGATTGCAGAGATTTAGTATTTAATGTAGGTGCGTTTTAGTAAATCAGCAGCGTTAGATCATTATTCTCCTTTGGGAATTCTAATTACACATACATAATTCATTTACATTTCAATTGGTTTCTTGTTTGGAATGTTTCATTTGAAAATAAATAGCAAATCACCTCTTCACAGGGTCACATCTATCCTCCAATGCATCATGCTCTCTGCAACCCTGGAAATGTAATACTAGTCTAGTATACCACCTAATCACTGGAACTCAGTGTGTTGCATTTGTCATCATGTCTTCTGAAGGAAGCCGCTGCACTGAGGCTAAAAAAACCGCGAGTTAATAAAAGTTCAATTAACAGGACTGAGTGCAGGCTGAGGGAAACCTGCCATAGCCAGTCTCTTCCACGGAGCCGTGCTGAGAACAGCCTCAGACTGATATTAGTTCTGACATAGTTTGCTCACACCTGTCTGAGCTCAATTACCTAAATAACAACAGCTTTGAAAATATAATAAGGGAAGTCAACTAATTTTGCTTCCCTCCTCCTTGTGCAGCAAATCCATAAATAATGGCTCCGAGAAAGCTTTTACATCCATCTTTCACAGTCATTACTGCCGCAGCCGTATAGATAAAACCATGTTATTGTTTTCATTTTCTGCAAGAGATGCTCCACTTTCTTACGAATGAAAGTAGAACATAAAAGTAACCTAAAAACGAAGCACTAAAGTAAGATGGAGAACAACATGTTATGGTCACGCTGTCAAAATGCAGTGATGCAAAAGTTACAAAGTCTCTGCACTGACGGCGGTGTTTGTGAAGCCTGAGTCTAGACGTTATTTAGTCAGGTTAACGTTCTAAGCACAAATAGGGCTATTGTAACAAGCATGCATAACGATCCTTAATGCTTTTATAATGACATTTGGAGGTTAAGTCCATTTAAGCAGGAAAGAGTAGTAGTATAAATCAATGGTTTATTATTATATGGAAACATATTAGCATTGATTTTCCATTGCTGAATTATCAGAATCGCAGGAGAAATGCTGTACGCACGCTGTGTTAATGCTCAGTTCGGTGGCCTTTCGCTATGTACTGCAATGATAATTTGGGCTGAATTTATAGGTCTGTGCATCTTAAAATGGTTATATGTTGAGGAAGCTATTACCTGAGGGAGCAAACATGCTTTGGTCCTCTGAATATTCCTAGTTTTGAGTTAAATTAAGGAAATTTAGCATTTCTGTAATGTGGATAAAGACGGTTTCAAAGCCCCCCAGTTGCGCCACATTTTATCGGATTTAAATGGAGTCTGTTGATGTTTTCTCACCATGAGTTGTGTGTCTGGTCTGAAAGGTTATTCTGCAGTCAGTTTAGTCTGAGCATGAAAATGACAATGGCAGCGCCACCCCCTCCACGACCATGAAGAGAGAAGCACATGCTAAGATAACTAAGATGAATGGCTGTGCTTGATATCACACAGTTGTCCAACAGAGCATTGACATCACTAGCTGTACTTGCCATGAAGACAAAGAGCACAATTTAGCCTCCGCATGGTTCAAACAACCATATGACACAAAGCTCACAACAACCCCAAAACTGAATATAATAATAAAAATATCTGAATCAAGATAAATCCATTGTCCACAAGGCAGGGTTTCCAAGCTTGACGAAAAGATGCAAAGACTATATTTAAATAAGAAAGTTTGGTAACACTTTATTTTAAGGTGTCTTAACTAGTTGCTTATTAGCATGTATATTACTAAAATATTAGCCATTTATTAGTAGTAATTAAGCACATATTAATGCCTTATTCTACATGACCTTATTCTACATCCCTAATCCTACCCAATACCTAAACTTAACAACTACCTTAATGACTATTAATAAGCAGCAAATTGAGGGAAAAGTCGTAGTTAATATTGAATAAGTGTTCCCTATTCTAAAGTGTTACCGAAAGTGTATGTATTTAGGCTTATTAAGTAATATTAAATATTTATTTTCACTTGAACAATTT
Organism: Onychostoma macrolepis; assembly: GCF_012432095.1. Lineage (NCBI taxonomy): Eukaryota > Metazoa > Chordata > Actinopteri > Cypriniformes > Cyprinidae > Onychostoma > Onychostoma macrolepis. Next base: position 5,849,292 of record NC_081168.1, on the reverse strand, counting down.
ATTTATTATTTTCATTGTAAGAGGAGAAATCAGTTTTTGAAATTAAATTTGAAGGCTATCATTTAAAAAATAAATAAATAAATAATAATTTTTAAAAAGTTGTTTTTTTCCCTCAAATAAAGATTTCTAAAGATTATTTTGTTTTAAGAAATGTGTGTAAATAAATAAGTAAACAAATAAATACATTTAAAAGCTACTAAATAATTTTCAAATAAAAGCTTTGTAAATCAGTGATGGAATTAAAAAAATTAAAAAATCCCTATTCTACAGCTCAGAATGTCATTTATCAGTGTTACTTATTCTGTCTAACAATTATAAATGACATGATCTGAAACAATGTTTTAATAAGGTATCAGTTTAAAACTCTTGAACTTGTTCGTTAAATTTTCCACCTTACTTTAATCAGCCCTAATGAATCATAGCATCAAGTTTAGTTATAATGCATCAGAGATGTACTATAAATGTATTTGAGTTTTATTTTATATGGCAAAAAAAATATTAAAAGCATCAGCTGGGAAGATAATATGCAGGCTACTATACAGATAAAATGAAAAAAAAAAAAAAAAAATCTAACAGGATAATTTCTGTGAAAAAGATTTAAAATGAAGATGTTCGACAGCAGCATTTGTCACAGCTCCCTTGCCTGGACATTCAAAGTTAGAGAGAATGAAATGTTTATTCGAAATTCTTGTGTGGGCAAACAAAATTATCACTTTAAAACACATCCCAGCGGATGGTCTTTTCACTGGCAGCTCCATATTTACTTGCCAAAAGAGCACGCATTTATCATGCAATATGTGTGCTTGCATAGTCCAGCCCCATCTATTTTTTTCCATGTCCAGTTAATGGGTGTCTAAATTTAGGCAAGGAGCCTTTGTAAAAAGGGTCAATGATTTTTAAGGGTATCCATTGCACTAAAACTATCACCATATTACCCGCAACTGCTTTACTCTGCAGGCTTAGATTAAGATGAGCCCGAGAGGGGCTTGGGTGACTGCGACGCTCAGGTTTTTGTCCATTTAAAAGTGTCTCCTCCCATTTTATATTCACCGCACTTCATTAATCTTTCAGATATATTTCACTCATCTGCAGTTCTGTTCTCATCCCGCTTTCTGGTTCACTTACAGACACACTGATGGTTTGAAAATGTGTGAGGCCCTTGAAAATGAGGGCACAGGAAGACAGAGGTGACTGAATACATTATCAATACGTCTATATATAATATATATTATTAAGTATAACACCTGAGAAGTTCAATTTTCATGTGCCTACATGTGACTCCTGATAGACAAATCCATAGAGTTTCGGTTTTATTAAGTTTTATTGTTGCACGATCTTCTCAACTCCCTCTTCCTAAGGCAACAACTAATGGGAAAATAAGAGGTGTTGAAAAATTGAGCAGGTGTGACTGTAAATAAAGTTTATGTGGCAGAGAAAATGTAGCGTTTCGTCCATCACTAGGGAAACAGTGGAAGTAGTTAATCCCTGGAGGTGCTGTCGTCACACTCCTGTATATGTCACAAATCCATTTATGGATACAGGTAGACACTTCCTTGATTAACTTATCGTTTCATGCCATTGTTTAAAACGGAATATAAAATTAGTTCACAGTGTAATCCACTGAGGATGGTTTCCCCTCTAGTTCCACACACCAACATCCTGATTTAATAATACTTTTACTGGACACGCAATACTTCTGCTGGTTCACGAGTGTGACTGTGGTGTAAGAAAGACTTTTGAAATCTCATTAAAAACAAAACAAAACAAAAAACAAAACAAACACACGCACGCACACACACACACACACACACACACACACACAAACTTAATAAATAAGTATTAAAAAATAAATAAATAAATAAATAAAAAATAAATAAATAAATAAAATAAAAATATATATACTGTATATATATATATATATATATATATATGTTATATATTGTTTGATAATATGTATTATATTTTAAAATGTACTCCACTGATAATGTTTTATTTACAACTTTTGGTCCCACTTTATATTAGGTGGCCTTAACTACTATGTACTTGCATTTAAATTAATCATTTGGTACAATGCACTTATTGTGTATGTACATGTTTTTACATTGTACTTATATATTTTTTTTAAAATACCTTATAATTATTTTATATATTAATTATATATGTAATTACATCTGTAATTAATTTCTGTAATTACATTTATAATTACACTATTGACCCATCCCTTACACCTTAGCCCACCCTTAAACCTACCCATACCACCAAACCTGTCTCTAACCTCACCCATATCCCACCTCAATAGTTGCAAACGTGTTTTGCAATACAGTATAAACACAATAAGTACATTGTACTTATTTTTTTTATTTTTTTATTTTTTTTGAAGTACATAGTAGTTAAGGCCACCTAATATAAAGTGTGATCCAACTTTTTTTTCTTTTTTCTTTTTTTTTTTAGTATATGCTTCCGGTTGCCGGATGTCAAAGAGTTTAAATCCCCATCCCCCAAAATCCTCCCATTTTTCCTTTTAAATGAATACATTTTCCCTCAAGTGTTTTACTTGTTCTCAATCTGGAAACCACAATCTCTACTGCAATATTTTGCTCAAATCAAAGTGTAATCCAGCCAGTCTGTTGTTCACTGAAACTAAATCTGTGAGCAAATCTCAGTCAGTGATATACTACAATAAATCCAAATATGACCTATCTATCTATCTATCTATCTATCTATCTATCTATCTATCTATCTATCTACATGTATTGCTTGTGTGTGTGTGTGTGTGTGTGTGTGTGCTCCGTAGAGACAATGGTAAAAAACAAATCTGTTCAGTATTTGTCATTCTGTATGTCATATGAAGCAGTGCAGAATTGCAGGTAATATGTACCAGCAATTCTGCGTTGTTCTGTTCACAGTACTTTGAATTATTCTTGCGTACAGACAGCTTGGCTCAACACAGACACCTGCTCAACAAGACAATCTGTCACTCTCTCTAGACAAACAATGTCAGTCTCGCAAGCCAAAGTTTTGCCTTTTAGCAGTAAATTTGGTGCATATTCTAGCGTAATCTGGACAGAAACGTCCAGTTAGATATAAACATGTCATCTCTCTGACGTATTCAACCACCAGTCATGCTTTGCATGGTATTACGTGACATTTCGAGTTGGACAATAGTGAATAAAAAATGATGGTTTGGCATATGTATGGATATCTCATTTAGATTAATCTATCTGCAACAAACAAAAATCTTGAATCTTTAAAAGATTAAATGTCACAATCTTATGTTTCCTTCAGCAAGAAATGGGGTATATAATATAATATACTCTCTGGGTTCAGTATAATTTCTACTTGTTTATATAGTGTATATAATACAGTGATTGTTTATGCAAGTATTAGTTGCAATTGCAGTTTATTAATACTGGGCTCACACCGATTTCTTTCCGCTTTAAGCATGAACTAGTTTGTGGCTGAACATTAGTCATGGTTATCAGGACTGGACTTCCCTGAGGCAGAGCAGGAATGCTCTTCTTGTTGATTTTTGCCACTTTGACAGATATGATTTTCATACTAGTACATAGGACAGGGTCTTATAGTCTCATTTAAGTCATTCTTACCCGAGGTTAGAATGTCGCCACTTGAATGTGCATTTGGACACGAGTAGAAGTGACACATTTTCCACTTACATAGTTTGCTTAGTGCGCCAACAGAAAAAAAAAAAAAAAAAAAAAGGAGGAAGGACAGGCATCAATGATACTTTCTAATGGTCAAGCTTTGTGTTGTTAACACTGCAATAATATATTTGCTTTAACTGTTATACATCTGTAAACTGAAGAAAAAAAATGGTATACGCAAAGGTTCTTAATTGGCATCTATAGTTCAGTGAAGAAGCTTTAACATCCATGGAACCATTTCAGAGAAAGCAAAACTTTTAGTAACTGTTCACTGAAAGGTTCTTTGGTAAAACCAAAAACGGACGTTATATGGCAACACAGGTAACAAATATAGGTTATAAAAATTTTTTTTGCCTTACTTCTTGTCTTAATTATAACATCATTTATATTTAAACATATTTCAAATTCAGGTAACAAAACCATATCTTACAACATTGTACTAACTTTATTTTCACCCAAAATGTAACTTTACTTCAATGTGTTTACTCTAACACTGTGTTACGGGGCGTGTGGTTGTGGCGTAAACGAAATTAAACCTAAATAAAAGACGGGAGAATCAAACGGCTTCAACGCACTTTTCCATTTATTTAACTTAACATTAATAACGGACAAACACAAAGGGAGAACTGAGGATATTTAAAGGAGAGAGAACAAAAGAGCAAACAACGTAATCAAACTCAGGTGGGGACAATGACAGATAATTAACTAACAAGGAACGGAACTAAACCAAATAAGGACAACGGGGACTTCAGACGGGGCAGACACGTTACAGTACCTCCCCCTCCCAGTAGGCGCGTCCCGCACCGTAACAGTACAAGCGGGGAGGGGGGAGGGGGGGTGGGCGCCCTGGATGCCGGTGCAGGACTGGGATACTAAGGAGGCATTCAGGGCGGAACAGGAGACTCTTAGTGACCATGGCGGGTCGGGGGACTCCGAGGGCCATGGCGGGTCAGGAGGCTTGGAAGGCCAAGGCGGGTCGGGAGGCTTGAGGAGCCATGGCGGAGCAGGGAACCCGGGAGGCCAGGGCGGAGCAGAAAGCCCGGGCGACCATGGTGGATCCGGGAGCTTGGGCGCCCAAGACGGAGCAAGGTTCACAGGGGAATAGCCCCCCCCCAAAATTTTAAAGGTGAATTCAGGGTTTTTTTTGTATTTGTGCGGAACTATTGGGTTGCTCTGGCAGCGCGGGCTCTTGGGGGCGCTCTGGCAGCGCGGAGCCGGACGGAGCCAGCGGAGACTCTTGAGGGCGCTCTGGCAGCGCGGACACTTGGGGGCGCTCGGGCAGGGCGGACACTTGGGGCGCTGGCAGCGCGACACTTGGGGCGCTGGCAGCGCGGACACTTGGGGCGCCGGGCAGCTCGGCAGCGCGGACACTTGGGGCGCTGGCAGCGCGACTTGGGGCGCCAGGCAACGCGACACTTGGGGCGCTGGCAGCGCGGACACTTGGGGCGCTGGCAGCGCGACTCTTGGGGCGCTGGCAGCGCGACTTGGGGCGCTGGCAGCGCGGACTTGGGGCGCTGGCAGCGCGACTCTTGGGGCGCTGGCAGCGCGACTCTTGGGGCGCTGGCAGCGCGACTTGGGGCGCTGGCAGCGCGACACTTGGGGCGCCGGGCAGCGCGGACTCTTGGATGCGCTCGGGAAGCGTGGAGGTAGGGAGGTGCCTTCGTGGCACAGGCACTGGGAGGCGCGGACTCTTGGATGCGCTCTGGCAGCGCGGAACTAGGGAGGCGCCTTCGTGGCGCAGGCACAGGGGGGCGCTCTTGACACGCGGACTCTAGGATGCGCTCGGGAAGCGTGGAGGCAGGGAGGCGCCTTCGTGGCGCAGGCACTGGGGGGCACTCTTGGAGCGCGGAGCTGGACGGAACCAGCGGAGGCACAGGAGAGCTGGACAGGACCAGCGGAGGCACAGGAGAGCTGGACGGGACCAGCGGACTTGCCATACTTCTTGGCGGGCTTGCCATATTCCATGACGGCGGGCTTGCCGTGGCCGCGGACGGTGGCGGGAATTCGTGGGCCGCGGACAGCGGCGGGTGAGGAGGAGTCGGGGATGATGGCAGACGAGGGAGAGCCGCGCCTGACGAGTTGGTTCCGGCTCGGGCCCGGACGCTTCCCAGACACCGAAGAATGGCCTCTCTCAAACTTAAACCCGTGGTGTCTGGAAGGTCCACGGGACGGTGGAAAGTGGCCCCGAGCCGGAACATCTCGATGATGGTGGAGTCGGCGAGCTCACAAAACTCCCAGGTAAATTTATAAAAGGGGAGATCCAGGAGGGCTAGGGTGGCGACAGCATCCACAAACTCCATTTCTCTGTTCTATTCTGTTACGGGGCTTGTGGTTGTGGCGTAAACAAAATTAAACCTAAATAAAAGATGGGAGAATCAAACGGCTTCAACGCACTTTTCCATTTATTTAACTTAACATTAATAACGGACAAACACAAAGGGAGAACTGAGGATATTTAAAGGAGAGAGAACAAAAGAGCAAACAACGTAATCAAACTCAGGTGGGGACAATGACAGATAATTAACTAACAAGGAACGGAACTAAACCAAATAAGGACAACGGGGACTTCAGACGGGGCAGACACGTTACACAATGTTGAAATGGTCAAATAACATGTTGAATAGAATGTTGATTTCAGAACGTTTTCTCAACCATATGAGAACTTACGTATATCAAATATTAATAGTTATAAGAACATTCCATAAACATTAGAATGTTTTTTTTCCTAACATTTATTTAACGTTAAAAAATGTTAATAAAAGTTAACAGTTATACTGTAAGAACATTCCATAAACATTACTTTATGTATGTTTTTTTCCCCTAACATTTATGTAACTTTTAAAAAATGTTAATAAAAGCTGTGAGAATGTTCCTGTTAGCTGTGATCATCACTGCGAAAAAACAAAAACAAAACAAAAAAAAACTTTATTTTATTAATATTATTCATTTGTATTGCAGTTGTGTGTAAAAATGTTACTCATAAATTGACAGAAGATGACACAAATAATTACAAACAAATGGCAAATAGCACATACTGAAGACTGAAACAGTATTATCTTATAAAATGTCCTTCAGGAATATTTGCTTTATTTGCAACTTATATCATATATCACATATTATATTCATATGTACTGTATCTTCAGAATGCTGCATACTATATTAGCCTAATAATTAAAATTAGAATTAACATTCCTCTGTACTAAACTGAGACACTTAGATCAGTGTTTCCAACATTTTCTCTTACATAAGTATCATCACAGCCCCTTCAGTAAAGCTCAAGTACCCCTTCATCAACATTAATCCAAAATGTGCTCCTCTTAACTTAACTGCTCCTATATTACACTAAATAATTTCTGTTTTATTGGTTTCAAGCTGAAGAATGTAATATCTGCTTCCCTAGCGTCACCAAATGGTATTGGAAAAATAATCTAGCTGTGGTTAATAATGCGGTTGGCTCAACAATTCTTCAGTGTAGAGCTTGTTAGCGTATCGTACATGTGAGATTGAATATTTATGAGGCGTGCAACATTTATGCCCACTTCACTGTCATGAAACGGCATTTACAACACTGTTGGCAAAGTAGACATGTCAAAACGACGTCATCTTTTCATTGTACACCATACTCGCAGTCCAGAGATTTCTTCAAGTTTCATCATGCTTCCCATGTCTTATTGATTTCTTTAAGCTGTGAACATGGATTGACAACCCCATTCAAACATTTGATTTCAAGGAACCAGAACATCATAAAGACAACAGAGGGAGACCTCAAACATGGCCATGATCAGACTGTCTTGTGTAGTCATTGAACTCTGAAGGGTTGGAGGGCATCAGTATCTCTTAAGTCTGGCATGTTAGCGATATAATTGTAATTCGCTCAACTGGAGAAAGTGCCTGCAGAAAATGGTCAATAAAAAAATGGTTATGTATGAGTTAAGTCTCCTTTATATTTTCGCAGTGAGTCCAAGGATATTTTGATTATTTGGGCAAGTTCTGTGTGGACAATTAAGCCCAAAATCAACCTGGTCTCATAAAAATACGTACCTCTGTGCACATTTTGTGCGACACCGTTTTACGTACCTTGCTGCACGTTTCGCCGCAGTTTCAAATAGAAATGTCCACTGAGTGGAGCTAAAACACAGGGTAAATATGTGAACCCTGGAACATTTTTATTACATACATATTGGTACATATTGCTTTTTTTTTTATTACGTTGCTTAAGATACGTATTGCGGCGGTTCAGAATTCAAATATCAGGGGACTGTCGCTAAAAGTTAATGCTCTATCGTGTTGGAAATATGCCCTACACCAAATCCAGCCCTAAACCTACCCGATAGTGTTAACAAATGCAAAACTAATATAAAAATGTATTAGCTGATGCAACTGTGCCATTTGAACTTCCTTTTTCGCAGATTTTAACTGCTTTGTCGAACCGTAGTTACACGGGATTTGAACTGGTGCTTCTCGTCTCCTTGAGTCCTTCTCCGTACTCCGTGAGCTACCGAACAAACTTATCATTTATGAAAACCCATAGATATGAAGCTGGATGTGTGATGCTAACGTTCAAAAGCATCAGTTTCCCAAAATGAAAATTCTGTCATTAATTACTCACCCTCATGTCGTTCCAAACCCGCAAGACCTCCGTTCATCTGCGGAACACAAATTAAAATATTTGTGATGCATGCCGTGAGCTCTCTGACCCTCCCATAGACAGCAAGGACCCTTTGTTTCTAGACCTTGCTGGTAAGTAAGGACATCAGTAAAATAATCCATGTGACATCAGGGGTTCAACCGTAATTTTATGAAGCTACAAGAATACTTTTTGTATGCAAAGAAAACAAAAATAACGACTTTATTCAACAATTTGTCTCTTCCACGTCACCCTGGCACCATTTTGGAGAGTATCATTGAATGTAGACAACGTATGCTATTCTGTGTCAGCTGCATCACGCGGATACGTTGTCTACGTTGTTTGCGCTTTGATCTGAACGTAACAACAGCGTATCCGTGTGACGTGGCTGACACAGAATAGCATGTGTTGTTTACATTCAGTGGATACTCTCCAAAATGGCACCAGGACAAAAAGTCGTTATTTTTATTTCCTTTTGCGACACAAAAAGTATTCTTGTAGTTTCGTAAACTTTGAGGCTTTACAGACAATTATTTACAAAAATAGTCTTGAAACAGCAATGAACTGCTTGTATGTTAATTATAACTCCATTAGTTTCTGTAAATACATGTATTAAACACACATATGATACCTGTATGATTTGCTCTCAGTTGTTGTCTCTTTAGTAGTCACAAAACAATGCAGCGGCTTCTTCAAGATAAAGTGAGATGGTACTAAATTTTTAATTTTTAGTGATGAAAAGAATTAATAAAACTGTTCTCGTCCTCATTGCATTCACTGCACTCATTGTAGGTGGAGGACATAAACAAGCAAGCTGTTTCCGCCTGTCGCACATTGCCTCTGGCCATACTGTAGCTAATGAAGCCCTGATATTTTATATATGCCTTACAGTCGTAAAAAAGTCAAATTAACAGCATCCTGACTATAAAATGTGGTGAAATATATTAATAAGCATCGATTCTTGAAAAAGTCTAGTCTAAGTCTAGTCTACATAGGTTACTTACAAACAACATTCACAGAGATGAAGGAAACTGAAACATATTCTCACATCTATTTCATTATTTCAAACCTTATTATTAATGTTTCTTATTATTTAGAGCTCATAGGCAACTAGTGAATATGTAGTGAATATGTCAGACATCAATCAGGCCAAAAGGTTCATTTTAGATTAGATTATAGTTGGTCTTTATTATTAATGTTTCCACATTAAAGGGTAATCACACCATTAATGCAGGCAGATGCACTTAATATTCGATGTGTTGCTAGATTGAGAAATTTGTTTAATTAACCATTAAGGAAACACTCTTAAAACTAATGGACATCAGTGAGGCTATGCCCGTGCATTTTCTCAAAGCTGATCTTGAAGAGATTATGTTACCTTTCCTAAATCAATACAATATTTTTAAATAATAGTAAGTCATAAAACATTTAAACTTCTCTGACCTTGATTGTGCTATAAAATATTTAACATATCATCTCCATCACCCAAAAAAACACAATTATCTGACCTATAGTCAATGAATAAATAAATCAATAGCATTTGTAAAACCAACATTTGGATGATGATATTACGTTATTATTATTTTGTATGCTTTACACAGTAAGGTATTCAATAAGAGAGCTATTTGCCTATTGTGAGATGTTTGCTATGCATGACTTGTTTAGTAAATGAATAAACAGCAATGCACAGCGCTTTATAATTTCCCTCCCATAAGCCACCCACTGCAGGACAGTCACGACTGACATCAATAAGACGGGTTTGCTCAGGTTCTCTTTGAGAGTATTACATTTACATTAATGTTTATCCATTGTGCCTGTCTGTATCCCTCTAAATTTAATTCAAAGACCAAGAGATTTGTCAGGAATTCTAACTTATGTTTTATACATTATACATGCTCCCTTCAAGTAAGGCCATACATATATTACAGCCCTAATGCAGATCTAAATCAGTGATGACTCTGAAGAGGAATGTATTATACAGAGTCTTCTGAAAGTATTCACTCCCAAAGTGAGGATTTGGACCCTCGATGTTTTGAAGGAAGTGAATTGTCCTAAAACCCTGTGATCTGAAAACAGCATCTGTAATAAGCTATCGTATATTATTTTAGTCCTCCCCTATTGTTTAACATTAAAAGACAGAGCCAGATCCAGAAATAGGTGTTCAAGAGCACATGCAATAAATACACCCATTTCAGGTTATTTATCACCCCTTATATATGTATATACTGTCATTAATGTAAAATACTAAGCCAACTATTCTATATTAAATTTCTATTTTTGAAAATGTGGTTAAAAATGTAACAATCCCAGTAAGAGAGATTTATCTTAAAGGTAAATTTATTCTATGACTTACATACATGCATTTGAATATTTACGTATTTAATTGCCCATATTTTAATTGATGATATGTCATAGAAGCAAGTAGCAACACTATGAATGCATTTCACCCAGTCAGCTTATATATATAAAACGTACATCCAATTCAGAGAATTTGGGGATAGTAAATGTGAATTGCAATGAGTAATGTAAATAAATAAATAAATAATACTATTAACAACATGCCACTTGGGGTCTTTTGTGCCAATATATTTCCCCAATGGTCAAAAAATATAATTTTTACTCTACAAATTTAAAAACATTAATGTGTCCACAAATGTCTCATTGATGTTCAACCTATTTCGACTGAACTAAATCTCACAAATGTTGATATTCAGATGAAAATGCAAAAATAAAAATAGCATAGCCCTTTTTCAAAAATGTTGAAATGAGATTTTGTGCCATCTATGGTCAAGAGAGAGAAAAAAATGTGTCATCTCACTCTGTCTTTAACCTAAAAAATGTATATGTTGCTTTTAAAATTGTTATTTTAATAAATACACTTTTTGCCCATAGAATGATGTAGTTGTGGCATCTGCCAGCAGGGTCTAAGTGTTTAGAACAGTTCATTATCGGCTTTACACAGCTGTGACCTCGCCACAACCCTCTTGTGGATTAAACTAGAGTGACCATGCTGGGACCACAAATAGGAAAGACCTGAGGTTTTTATGCATTCCGTAAAACAGCATTTTAAAAGAGTAAAAGGCGTAAGCATTGGGTGCTGAAGTTGTAATAAAATGCAATGCAAATTCTCAGACCTGGTCTGGGTACACTTAAAACACAGTTGAACAAGGTTCATTCACTAATTTTCAGTCCTCTAGCAAACCTGCTTATCAGTGAATGATGGGGAAAAACCTTAACAGATCATTTATTTAGAAATCTTACCCAGATGGGACATGTGCAGTCATTTGCACTCATTGTACAGCAGAATTTAATTATCATCAAAGCTTGAAAAGTTTGAAAAAGTGTGAAAGCTCATTAAGTTCTCTAAAGATTGAGTTATGCACACAATTTAAGCTGCTGAAAGGGAAGGCATATCAAAGTCATGGTAAAATAAATAAATATAAAAAATATATATTTTAATAATTTATAATACATTGCAATCAAACAAACATACATTTCAGTTCTGTGCTAAATGAGAATGTAAATTCTGTGATTATGCTAAAGGTTAAAATTTTAGGACAAATGACTGAAGTTGTATTAATGAGTGAGCCATGGAGCAGAAAAGCTCTTAATATGAGTCATTAATTAATAGCTTAATTCCTCTGAGTACAGAAGTGATTTGAAGCTCATTTCATTGAAGATTATTTCAACTTTTGGAGAGAATTTGAACAGTTTTGGTGGAGGGGAAAAAAAAGTCTAAACTGGTTTAAATGTTGATCCTCTGCCTTAGGATGTGCATACATAAGATTTATCATTTTATGCCATATCAGCATCAAATTCTATGTTCACAGCAAACTCAAGAACGATAAGATTTAATTTAATAATAATAATACTTCAACAAATTATAGTCAATTATTATTATTATTTACGTCAATTAAAATAACAATAATATAGAGTCTTTCAAATTGATATTTGATTTTTAAAAATTGAATATTTTCCCAGGAAAAACCTTTTTAAATGTCTATTAATGTACTTTTATGTGTAAAAAATATTTCCACTCTAATATATATATATATATGTTTAAGGTCAAGGAAGACTTACAAAAATCACATAAAGGCAATTCTTCTTTCAATAAATATACGTGGTAAAGTCTTGTGCTTTACTTACATGCGAAACCATTGATTTTAATATGAGCACACATCAGTGATATTTAAATTGATATCAGCAAACAATGCTGTTTTGCAGACAATAACTCCAATATGCTTCAAAACAGTTTCCAGCCATATCAAAGATTGTCACTGGTTATGTTTTCTTGTTGACTATAAAGGACATCATGCACTTGTGAAAACATGCACTGACTTTGAAACAAATGGCAAAACGACAGATGACAGGTGACTAAAGGAATAAAATCTTTGAGATTACAACCTTATTTGTCATGATATTATTTTGGAATATTTGCCATTGGAGTAGCTTTAAATACATATTCAAACGTTTATTTATAGCATATTAAAAATACAAGCAAACAAGTAAAAAGAAAAAGATGCTGCCAAATCAATTTCCTCATTATACAAAAAGAAGTAAAGATACACTGAAAATCTCAATGTAGGTAATTTAATTTTTTTGTGCTTGCTTTGTGTTGACCAACAGAATCTGGCATCATGGCAGCCCATTGGTTATGACCTTGCCATCAGGATGCCTAAGGCAATAAAGTGCATGAGACAAGTAGTAAAAATCATCTCATGTTTGGTTGGTAGCTTGGCAAGTCATCATGCTATCAAGGGCATAAAATGTCACACTGCGGTAATTCAGAAACGGACAAATAAGACTTTGATTATTGTAGTGGCCCGTGAGGAATGGGATTCATGCAGGAAACCCACAAAAGAAGCCAAACATAAATCATTTATAAAATCCCATCCCAAAAATGATTAAGTATATAATATAATATAATATAATATAATATAATATAATATAATATAATATAATATAATATAATATAATATAATATAATATAATATAATATAACATAATATAACATAATATAATAATAAATCCTAAAATGACTCTTTAGATACTGTGCATAATTGTGTTCAATCATTATACATTATATATGAAAATGACAATGACAATTCATGGTCACCTAACACCTACACAAGTTAATGTTCTATTAAGTGGACATAAAATCAATATTTTACAAATTAGCCTATCAATATGGTCAAGCCGTCGATGACCCAGGCACTTAACCTTTGCAAAGGTTAAATCTTTTCTTAATCAGCATGGCATGTCTTTAAGACAGAGTGGTATAGAAAGCCTATTAATTCTAGCAGAATGCGATGGAGTCATTTTGTGTAACAAAAGTGATGTGGACAGATGAGTGAGGGATGTGTTCAAAGACATGCTTGTAATGTCACAAAATATTCAAATATTTATTAGTCCATATATTCATATTTTACTGTACTTTAAATATGCAAATTAATGTGACAAAATAAAATAATGTTGCATTCTAATAAACCAAAATTGCAGTTGGACACTGCAAAGGTTTGGAATAATTAAGACTTTTTAAATCAAAGAAGTCATAAAAAGCATCATTAATAACTGAGCACCAATAATAATTGATGATAATTGAGCACCAAATCAACGTATCAGAATGTTTTCTGAAGGACTATGTGACACCAAAGACAGGTAATTCATGCAATCACTACACCGTTAAAAAAAAAAAAAAAAAAAAAAAAAAAGTCGAGTCAACTTAATTTTAAGGCAACCAGCTTCAGCAGATTTTTGAGTTCTCAACTTGTCGTTTTAAGTTTATACAACAAAAATTTGAGAATCTCCCACAAAAATAAGTTGAGCAAACTCAAAAATCTGCTGAAGCTGGTAAAAAAAGAATTTTTTGTTCGTTAACTGTTTTTTTTTTTTTACAGTGCAGAATAAATTAAATAAAAATAATTAATGTATTTTAAATAGTTACTAAAATTACATTAAAATTTTAGAGTAAATACTGTTAAAAAAAAAAAAAAGTTGAGCCAACTTATGTCACAGTTGCTTATGGGAGGAACGATGAGAATGCTTTCAAAATAACAATTCTTTAATCCAAACAGGGGTATCACAAGGCAGACGATAGACACCGGACAAACAAACAGGGAACTGAACACTATACACACACACACACACACACAGACAATTAGGGACCAAGACGAGACACACCTGGAATCAAATCAACAATGAGACTGGGAGACAGAAACTGGGTCACACGGAACACATGGGGCGCAAAACACAACAAAACAGTCCAGGGGCGTGACATTACTCCCCCTCCCGGAAGGTGCATCCTCGCATCATGGTGGGAACAATGGTGGAGGCTCAGGAGGAGGACGGACAACCCGGGAGGGGCCGGCAGACAGAGACCAGTGAGGTGACGTAGGAGGGAGGAGCCAGGGAGGAGACAGGAGGGACCCGGAGCCTGGCAGGACCCAGGCCACAGCCATGATGATGGCCCATGGTGGAGCCAACGGAGGGAGGAGCCATGGAGGAGGGATGGCCGAGGATCCGGGGAGCCAAGGTGGAGCCGAGTGCTCTGGCGATCGAGGCGAAGGCGGAGCTCCGGAGATCCGCGGCGGAGCCAGAGCGACTGAGGACCAAGGTGGAGCTGGTGGGAGGAAGGAGCCCAACTGAGCCGGTGGGATGGAGCGACGAGGTGCAGCCAGAGGAGCGGAGTCCTTAGGCGATGGCGGGTCGACGCCCGACCAAGGCGGAGCCGGAGGGACGAGGGAGCCCGGTGGAGCTGGAGGATCGACGGGTGACGGTGCAGGCGAGGGAGCTAGGAGCCGAGGTGGAGCCACTGGGTCAACGGGCCAAGGCGGACTCAGGGCCGAGGAGGCTGGAGGCGGAGGTGAGTGATACTCCAGCCCCGGCGATGCTGGAGGATGGCAGTCCCGTGGGGCTCGCACTGCATCAATGGTGGGCTGAGGGCGAGCAGAAGGGCTGCCAGACGACAGCGGTGGAGTAGACAGGAGCGGGTGGGAGGGTGGGCATTTTCGAGGAGCGGGCACTGGAGGGGTGGAGCTGGCTGACTTGGGGAACTCAGGAGACGGAGGGCTGGACGGGACCAGCGGGGACGACAGAGAGAGAAGAGGGGGCAGTTCGAAGTCCAGCTCAGGTTCCCATTCAATTAAATCCTCCATGTCCAGCAGTCCCAGATGGATAATCAGCTCACCCTCAGCCGCAGTGCAGGGGGCGGAACTCCACTCCGCGCTCACACCGTCAACGGCTGGCTCCCTCGTGGTGGGCACTGTTGCCGGCTCTCGCACCTGATCTGACGGGTTGGGCTCAACTTCCGGGACGATCTTCTGCTCAGTCGCTCGGCTTCACGCTGGCTCGCAGATCGTGGCGGGAATGGCGCTCCGTCATTGGTGGGCTCGGGCTGATGCTCCGCACCGCTGGGAGTTGGTGGGCTGGGCTCTGGGTCTGGAGTGGCTCTCCACGAAGGCGGCAAAATCCTCCCGAGGACCATCCTCGGATGACAGCGCTCTGCACGCGTGTTCAAGCTTGCGTTGTAGAATGCGCAGAGCGCATCGTCCGGTAGCAGGTGACGTTAGCTAAGCACAGGAACAGTCTTGTGTGGTCCTCGAGAGATCTGTCCCCCTGCTCCAGCAGGAGGAGGAGGAGGAATTCGGGCCGGACATGGGGATCCATGGGGCACAACAGAACCAAAAAAAAAAAAAAAAACACTGGGTAAAACACAGAAACAAAACAGAGGGTACAAACACTGAGGTTACTGTATTCGGTCCGGTGTTCTGTCACAGTTGCTTACGGGAGGAACGAGGAGACGTAGGAATGCTTTCAAAATAACAATTCTTTAATCCAAACAGGGGTATCACAAGGCAGCCAGGAACAGAGATGAACCACACCATAGACGATAGACACCGGACAAACAAACAGGGAACTGAACACTCTATATATACACACACAGACAATTAGGGAGTAAGACGAGACACACCTGGAATCAAATCAACAATCAGACTGGGAGACAGAAACTGGGTCACACGGAACACATGGGGAGCAAAACACAACAAAACAGTCCAGGGGCGTGACAACTTAAAATTTTAAGGCAACCAGCTTCAGCAGATTTTTGAGTTTGCTCAATTTATTTTTGTGGGAGATTTTCAAATTTGTGTTGTATAAACTTCAAACAACAAGCTGAGAAAACTCAAAAATCTGCTGAAGCTGGTTGCCTTAAAATTTTAGGTTGGCTCAAGTTTTTTTTTTTTAATGTATATGCAGCCTTGCTGAGTATAAGACAGTTTATTTAGACTCATTTAAAAATTATAATTATTTCAAACTTTTGACTGGAAATGGAAGTCAGTGGATGTACAGTATGCCAGGAGTGGGGATACATTTGCTTGCGTCTTATACTGTATATTTTACTGTACGATATATTCTATACTATAGCACATATCACAAAAAACACATTAAAAGTGGCATACAGCAGTGGTGCATAGTAACACTAATAAAAAAAAATAATAATAATAAATGTTTCTTCTGTTTTACATACATCCCTGCCACAAGCTTTCAAATAGGTGTGAGGAAAAGAGAAAAAAAAAGAGTGAGGACATGTCTCTCCCGTCCCTATACTGTAAATGATGTTTTCATTTCATCCGACCTGTTCAAACGGCAGATTAAGTTATGTTAAATCTTAACTTCTATAAAATGCATTTCATGTTT